>NC_064811.1:97871985-98158081 GCF_023721935.1 Panthera uncia
TCATGAAATCCCTGCCCCATAGCTGAGATGGAGAGCTGCCAAAAAGATGTTTGAAGGGAAATTCAAACTTTGAAGGACATGAAGTTTTTCTTTCCAGCTATTAATGAGGGGGGGGGGGGTGCGAGCTAATATTAAACAAAGCCTCAACAATTCAAAATGAAGCACTGTTCAAAGGCAGATCATTCACTTACATTAAACCTATTAATATGTTATCATTATACCATAAAACCAAAACATCTTACCAACTTTATCTCTTGATGTCACCAACTAATCCCAAATGCCCACAAATAACATATGGAGCTAAAAAAATGGCATTCTTGAAAACTTAATTTGACTATGTCACGTTGCTTCTTTCCTAAGATAGTTACTATTCCTATCTCTTTTTCCTTTCTTTTCTCTTCTCTCACTAATCATATTTACCATATTGTGCCCCAGAACTGAACATCACTTTGGCAAGTTGTATTCTGGCCAGGAGACTTTGCCATACTTTTTTTTTTTTTTTTTTTTTAATTTTTTTTTTTCAACGTTTTTTATTTATTTTTGGGACAGAGAGAGACAGAGCATGAACGGGGGAGGGGCAGAGAGAGAGGGAGACACAGAATCGGAAACAGGCTCCAGGCTCCGAGCCATCAGCCCAGAGCCTGACGCGGGGCTCGAACTCACGGACCGCGAGATCGTGACCTGGCTGAAGTCGGACGCTTAACCGACTGCGCCACCCAGGCGCCCCGTTTGCCATACTTTTTCAAACAGAGGCCAGTGGTGAGAATAAAGGCAAAAAGATATATCACATTATTCCAAATCGGAGTCTATGGGGTGGGGGGAAAGTTATTGGTTGTATATTAGATTTAATATTTCTCTTTCCAAAACTAATAATTAGAAACTTTATCTCCGCCCTTACTTTGCCTCTTTCTTGTAAATATGGTAACGCCCTCACGGCAAACTACCCTAGAGAACACACATCCACCTGACGAACACGCACACACAAACACACACAGTGGCCAGAGACGGGATCCAGGAACCCAGAGTGCAGCACCTCTCACGAAAACTACCCTCACGACAACCTTCACACACAAAGCTCGCCTCGCTAATTTAAAGTCACGGTACCAGGGCGCTTCGCCGGTGCCTCCGCGGCAGCCAGCCATCCCGCCGGGCAATACAAACGCGAACTCTCTCACACACTCTCTCACTCGCTCTCTTCAAGGAATACCTAAAGCCCTCGGCACGCCAGGCTGGCTCCCCGCCAGTCCCGAGCTGCCGCCGCCGCTGCCCCGGGGCCACTCACCGTGTCTGCAGTCGCAGTAGCCCCAGTCCACCTTGCCGTGGGCGTTCCCATAGAAGCACCAGGGTCTGCCCGCACCGTCCGGGCTCCGGCAGAAGTTGTGGCGCTGCCCTCGCAGCTGAGCCCAGCTCGCCGGGGGCGACCGTTCGAGGAAGGGTGGCACCTCTGCCCAGAGCAGACACGGGGCGCCGAAGTCCGTCACGTTGACCCAGGGCTCGCCGGCTGGGCAGTCCCCGGGGTGCGGCCCGGGCGTGCGCCCGGCATGGAGGGCGTGCAGGCGCTGGGCATGGGGCGCGGGCGGGGGGCGCGGGACGCGCGGGACGCGCGGGAGAGAGGGCGACGGAGGCGTTCTCTGTTGCCGCTGCTGGGTGGGAAGGTAGTAAGGGTGCGGGGGACCCGGAGGGAGCGAATGGCGATAACGGTGGTGGAGGGGATACCTGAGGACTAGATCAAAGCCGACCACTTCGGGGAGCGCCCCTAAAACCAGAGCCACCACGAAGTGGGCGAGCGTCATGGTGCCAGAGCAGCAGGGTTTGGTCCATGCTCCCCCGCTCCTCCGGTTCTGAAGAGGAGGAGAGGAGGGGGCGGAGGCGGGGCTGCAGCGTCCCTCGAATCCCCCACTCGAGTCCCCTCCCGCCCCCCGCGTGCCGACCGCCTTTCCCTCCCCACCTCGCCTCCCGCCACGGGTCCCGCGACGCGCCTCCGCTCCTGCCCCTCGGAAGCAACAGTGGGCCGTGAAATTTTGAGCTCGCTGAGACCAGGCTAGTGCAAAAGACTCGCAAAGAGAAGGCGCGGACTCCGCCGGGAGTGGTGGGGCCTGAGCCCCAGGTAGCCAGCGGTGGCTAGAGCCCGGGAACTCTGCCCCCTGGCTGCGGGCGCGGGACGCGCAGTCTCGCCCAGGAGCCGGACCTCTCCGCTTGGCCCCTACCGGGCTCCCGGCTGTCGCCGTCTCGCCGTCCGGGCCAGACCAGCTGCTGGCACCGCCGCAGCCTCGCTGTGCCGGAGCCAAGCCCGAGGGTGCCAATGCGGGGGAAGGTCTTGGCTGCCCCTGGCCGGCAGGCAACACGACCAGAGCCCCGCGTCTGGCGACTCCCAAGCTTGGCACCAGTCCCTGTAGCCGTCTCTCCTCCACCCCCATGCCCCCATGCCCTTGTCTAGTTTTCCTGGTTTTTAAATCTTCAGAAGTGTGGATGGATTTAGCTACAACTCTCCCCTGACAAGTCCCAGTATAAAAGTTAACAAAGCACGAGGAATGTTGAAGACATTTTACTGAAGTGTGAGCTCCTCAAGGACGTTTGATTTAGCCTTATATCCCGGTGCTTAACACTGTGCCCAACACTTATTAGACTCCAATAAACATTTGTTGAAATTAAATTCCTGAACTGACCCAGGGAAAGGAGCTTGAGCCTTTCTACTTCCTGCCTCCCACTTTCCACCGGGTGCCCTGGACAACACCAGTTGTTTGGTTATTACTGGGATTCAGTGAGGCCCTCTTAATACCAAATTTCCTTTCTAACCAGAGAAGACTTCATCCGTCCGGGTCTCCATCCTATCCAAAAGTCCATCCCTCTAACACCTGCCTCGTTTTTACAGGCCAAGCTACTTAAGCCTACACATTTGCCTCTCCAAAGTGGCCCCACTGCTGGCAATTTTGAAGCTGCAGTATTGGCTTGGCCTGACCTTAGTAGAGCCTTTCAACAGCCCCTCTCCCCCTCCCCAAAGAAGTTGGTTTGGAATTTTTTTTTTTTAATTACTGGAGCTGGATATTTTAGGATTTCTCCTTTCAGTTGTTCCTGACCATGCCCCTGAAGGTAAACAAGGAACAGGAAGGCCAAAGAGATGGTAATATTTTACTTTCTGGTAACCATTTGCAGGACCATATTGCCCCATAATATAATGTACCTCGAAGAAAATGTGAGCGTAACTTAAACATTTATTGTTAAAACCTAGGTTTCAATTAGAAACTGATTTAATTCCCTAACCTCACTCAAATAATCCATTTTAACTTTCATGAATCATTTTATTGATTTTTTTCTCCACTCCTATTTAACAAAATATTTGATTTCATTTCACAATGAATTGGGTAAAAAGAATCTTAGGAATCCCAGACTGTATTTGTCAAATCTTTATTCAAAATGTTTTCAGGGGCGCCTGGGCAGGTCAGTCTGTTAAGACTCTTGATTGCTGCTCAGGTCATGATCTCATGGTTCATGAAACTGAGCCCTGTGTCGGGCTCTGTGCTGACAGAATGGAGCCTGCTTGGGACTCTCCCTCTCCCTCTCCCTCTCTCTCTCTCTCTCTCTCCCTCCCACTGCTTGCTCTCTAACTCTCAAAATAAATAAATAAACAATTTTTAAAAAGATGTTTTTATCCAAGATGCTTTTATGCATTATTTTGGTTTTTTTTACTGATACTTTCCTGGCTCCAAAACCATAGTTAAAAATGGTACTTGTGAAAGAGAGTGAAAGATGAAATAGCTCTCTGGAAGAGTTTGATTTACTTATTTAGGGTTCACCAATCACAGATTCTTGATATAATAGGGGACAATTCCAATAGAAGTTGTCCACTTGCTTCTCCACCTTCTGCCACCCGATTGGGCAGGGAAAGCTCATTGTGGGATTCTGGCTGGCCTGCTTAGATCCTGCCGCTCTCCCTCACCTATATGGCTCCTCAACCAATTGTTTTCACACTTTGTGGGGGGTCTACTGGCAAACCTAGTTCTCACACATTTGTGTACCTTGAAGAGAGGGAAATAATGAAAGAGAAGATAGTAAAAGGGAAGATTGTTGGAACTCAATTCCAGAGAGGAGAGATGCTTGGGCAGGCTGGCCTCTCCTCCAGCGCCTGTATGACTTAAGAGGAGCTTGAGATTTCCCAAGGCCTACTTACATTTAACAGATTATAAAGCTGACATGTACAAAGTGGACTTACCCACAGAAAATTCCACATCTGGATTTAATCATCTACATTTTAAAATATCTTTCCTACACAATAAACTGGCATTCAGGCAGTTGGACTGTGAATTTAGAGGCCTCCATTTGGGCTTTGTCCTCTATTTTACAGGCAAAGTATGACCTAAACAGACCTGTGCTCTACATATTACTTCCCTCTTCTGTTAATATCTTCCTTTTCTCTCTTCTGTCATTCCTCTTTGCTGCTACCAACATGCAGATGTTTAGGATTTCCAATTCCCAATCCAATCCCTGAAATGCATTTCTTTCTCCCACCTCCACCACAGCACAGTGTGTGTTTGCGGAGAGGAGGGGTGTTTGCAAGGAGAAATTCTCTCCTTCTGCCTGGATTAGGCACTACCTAGCCACAGCACTCTCCTCAGATTCTCATTACCTCTATCAAAGCCAAAGGAAAGGGGGAGGCAACTCCATCTGGTAACAACTACAAAAACCCCACTGCTGATATTTTTTTTTTTCCTGTCTTGCAATCCCTTCAGCAGAAACAAAGGAGCAACAAAAAGGAACTGACAGAAACAAGTATTTGACACCTTGCAGGCATTCCCCACCACAACACTTAGGAGGCCCCAGGAGGTCCCCAAAATACCCCTTGTCAGTTCTGCGACCTCACTGATTTCAGTCCCCAGAGCTCCACTACCCACAGCCTCAAACCCTAAAACCTAGAAGAGTGAACAGGGGAGTCTGCCTGCTCATATCACAGCAGGAAGGGTGGGCAGTCTTGGGGGGTAGGGGTGGGATACATGTATATCTGCATATCTGTATTTCCTATGCCAACTATGTTTTATGTATATAAACATTTGGTTTTATGGTTGTTTAGGAGATGATTTTACTGCACATATGTGATGGGTTGAAGAGCTCTTGTGTTGTTCTATTTGGAAATACAACCACTATGCATATTATTTTTACAGACTTCTAAAAACCAGTATACAAAATAACTTTTGGGAAAGTTCCATTTGCAATTTGGGTACTGCCTGTATTGGAAAAGCTAGGAGTTTTTGAACTTACGGCATAAAATCAGCATTTACTTGTACAATACCAAGTGCAAGAAATGTGTTAAAAGAACACTGAGCATTGCTCTTTCATATAAAAGGGGGGTGGGGATCAAATATGAAAGCCTGTGTAGGAACTGTTGGAGATTTGAAATTATAAGACATTATCAGGCTGATCTTTTAAAAATATTTTATGTTTAGTAATCTCTACACCCAGCGTGGGGCTTGAACTCACAACCCCAAGATTAAGAGCCGCATGCTCCACTGACTGAGCCAGCCAGGCACCCCAAAATTTTTATTTATTTATTTATTTTTAAATTTTTTTTTTTAACGTTTATTTATTTTTGGGACAGAAAGAGACAGAGCATGAATGGGGGAGGGTCAGAGAGAGGGAGACACGGAATCTGAAACAGGCTCCAGGCTCCGAGCTGTCAGCACAGAGCCCGACGCGGGGCTCGAACTCACGGACTGCGAGATCATGACCTGAGCTGAAGTCTGCCGCTCAACCGACTGAGCCACCCAGGTGCCCCTTTATTTATTTATTTATTTTTTTAATTTTTTTTAACGTTTTATTTATTTTTGAGACAGAGAGAGACACAGCATGAACGGGGGAGGGGCAGAGAGAGAGGGAGACACAGAATCGGAAGCAGGCTCCAGGCTCTGAGCCGTCAGCCCAGAGCCTGACGCGGGGCTCGAACTCACGGACCGCGAGATCGTGACCTGAGCTGAAGTCGGACGCTTAACCGACTGAGCCACCCAGGCGCCCCTATTTATTTTTTAATGTTTATTTATTTTGAGAGAGAGAGAGCCCGAGTGAAGCAGGGGCAGGGAGAGATTAGAATCCCTTCACACTATCAGTGCAAAGCACAACTCGGGGCTTGATCTCACGAACCTTGAGATCATGAGCTGAACTGAAATCAAGAGTTGTAAGCTTAACCAACTGAGCCATTCAGGCGCCTCTCTAACCTTGGTATAAAATTTATCTAACCTTGGTAATAAAAACCCTATATGGAAACTAATTCTATGGATTCATTTTCAGGACTACTCAAATAATACACACTAGTAGATAAGGAATATATATATATATATATATATATATATATATATATATATATATAATCATGAATTTCATATATATCTCAAAAAAATAGTTCCTTCAGCCTTGGAATCAAACTGATGCTCAGTCTGGCTCTAGCTCTAACTGTAGGATCTTAGATGAGTTCCCTTACTTCCCTAAGCCAAACGCTTGACAAAAGGGACAGTAATGGTACTGTAATGATAAATCCCTGTGTGGAATAATTGAGATAATGCACATAAACTGTTGAACACAGTACTCAATAAATGCCAACTATAGCATGGTAGTATATTATCAGTAACTGCCTTTGAATTCTTAACCCCTCAGATTTAGCCACCCCATGAAAACCTATGAACAAAGCAGGAAAATTTATTCAGAGCTCCCGTCCCACCAAGCTTGTGCCTCTTAGTATACCTCAGTAATTCCCCTCTTGGATCAGGGACAATCATGAGCATGCTCTAATCTCCACTCACCTGAGAGTTTGTCCTCTCAGAGGTCTCTCTACCTCTCAACAAGTTTGGTCCCCAAAAGTCAATGAAACACTAAGTATTTTGGGTTAAAACACTTTTCCGGGGCGCCTGGGTGGCTCTGTCGGTTAGGTGGCCGACTTCGGCTCAGGTCATGATCTCGCGGTCCGTGAGTTCAAGCCCCGCGTTGGGCTCTGTGCTGACAGCTCAGAGCCTGGAGCCTGTTTCAGATTCTGTGTCTCCCTCTCTCTGACCCTCCCCTGTTCATGCTCTGTCTCTCTCTGTCTCAAAAATAAATAAACGTTAAAAAAAAAAAAATTAAAACACTTTTCCTGAGGAGTTTGCCAAAGTACGAGTGATTTTCAATTCCTCAGTTGCAAGTGGGAATAGATTGGAGGAAAAGCAACACTAGAACTGCTCGTGAGTGATCTGGGAATCACAGAACCCAGTGCTGAAAAAGACTTAGAGCTCCAATTTTCTGTCAAATGCAGAAATCTTTGCCCAAAACCTCCTGATGAGTGGACTTCCATCTATTTCTTGAAAACTACTGATGGGGAAAATTCTTACTTGGGAGCCAGCATACTCCATCTCTAGAAAGTCCAAATTGTTGGAAAAATCTCTGCTATTGAGTCAGAAACCTACTTTACCTAGCTGTGATTCTGTTTCTGTTCTACTGATTTAGTATTAGACCTGGGTTCAAATCCCTATTAAGTTTTTTGTTTCTTGGCCTCCAGGGGGCACAAAAGACTCTCCCCCACTTCTCTTAAAGGACCTTCAAGATAGAGATTTGCTGAAGGGGCAGATCCAAGAATAGTAATTAGTATACACTACTAGAGTCCTATTATCATTTAAGATGTAAATACGTCTGTATTCACATAAATAATCAATGCCCTATTTTCCTTCCTTATGCTTAGTGATTTTCCTCACTTCATCTTTGGATTCTTAACCATAATGTTGAGATTTGATTATGGGTTGAGGTTGAAAGGGAGAGACCGAAACTGGTTACCTGTTTGGCCTAGCTACTAGGAAAATATTTTGGGGTTTGGGGCCAAACCCCAGCTAATTGTAAAGAGCCTGCATTTGCCTGGATTGTCCTCAATGCAAAAATGTCCTCTGGGGAATGAACTGCCTGAGGCAATGCATGTGGGTAGGGGTGGAGATAGGATAAAGGGATCCTGGCTCCTAGTCATCCATCATTCACTACTAACCTTTCTAAATACAGTTTGCTTCTCTGTGATATAGAGAGAACAATTCCACTTAACAAAGTTGTGAGAATTAGAAACTGTTAATTAAGTGCTGGACAATGAGCAAATGACTAACATTTGAGTGTGTGAAGACAATTATCAGGACCCTCCGGTTTCTTCTAGCAGCCAAAATGGCAGGCAATAAACAGTCACTGAACAAATGAGACCTTCAGATAAAATGCAAATGAGCTTATAAATTTTTTTATAATATGGTAGCATGGGGACAACAAGAGAGATCACAAACCAGCAGCCAGCAAGATGGATGTGCCATCCCGATATATTTTATTTGGTACAGAATTATTTTTAAATTAATTTTCATGCATTTTAAAAATCAGTCGTTTGGGGTGCCTGGGTGGCTCAGTCGGTTAAGCGTCCAACTTCGGCTCAGGTCATGATCTTCTGGTACGTGAGTTCGAGCCCCACGTCGGGCTCTGTGCTGACAGCTCAGAGCCTGGAGCCTGTTTCAGATTCTGTGTCTCCCTCTCTCTGACCCTCGCCCATTCATGCTCTGTCTCTCTCTGTCTCAAAAATAAATAAACATTAAAAAAAATTTTTTTAAATAAATAAATAAACATTAAAACAAAATGTTTAAAAATCAGTCATTTATCCATAAAATTATGGATCACCAGCTTCCCTAGTGTATCTGTTAGAATGCTTTTGGCTTCAAGTAAAAGAAACCTCAAATCCAACTGCCATAAAAGAAGGCATTTTAACAGATTTTATGACATCTTACAATAGGAAATACCAATTTCTCCAGGGTTGATGGCTTCAGTGCCTTACTGTGTCCTTGAAGCCCTAGGCTCTTTATCTCTCTGCTTGTTCATCTTCGTGTTGGCTGCATCTTAAACTCTCAACAAATAACAAGATGTTACAACTAGATAGAAAAAGGCTTGTTCTTTCTGTGCCTCTTTTCTTGAAGCAAAGAAATCTTTCCCAAAAGCTTCCTAAGAGATTTCTCCTCACACTCTTTTTATTACTAGATCACATGCCCATTCTTGAGCTGGCAGATAAGATAGACTTACTGTGATTAGCCTGGTCGAATTATCTGGAGTGTAATGGGTGCTTGGGAAGAGACTGAGCTATATATACTATACCTTGAAAAATGAAAAGATCTAGCAACATGGCAACCTAAATTCCCACAATTCCCAACAAATATCTATAACTGTCTCCATCCTTAGGCCTCGGGAACAGTCTTCAGTTTGTCATGGCCACGACCTGCCTGGATTTTCTAAGCATTTATGTTTATTCATCTAGTTTATACTTTGTTATTTGGCAGAAATTTCATGCTATAAACTATGATGTTTCACAGGCATTTCAGCTGACAGATTCTGGTGACTAATGAATGGGCAATTGTTCAGTATCTATAGCAAGATAACACATTTTTTGTCCCATAACTTAACGGCTTAAAAACAATAAGCATTTATTATTATCTCACAGTTTCTGAAAATCAGGAATCTGAGATTGGGTAAGCAGGGTGGTTCTGGTTCAAGGTCTCTCATGAAGTTACAGTCAAGATGTGGATGGGACTATAATCATCTGAAGGCTTACTAGCCTAGAGGATTGGCTTCCAAGCTCACTCATGAAATTGTTGGCTGAAGGCCTCAGTTCCTTACATATGAACTTCTCCATAGGGCCACTCACAACATGGCACTGGCTTACCCTAGTGCCAGTGACCCAGGAGAGCAAGAAAATGACCAAGACAGAGGCTGCAAAGACTTTTATGATCTAATCTCAGAAGCGACACATATTCTATCGTTCACGTAGTAAACTAACCCCAGAACAGTGTGGGAGGCAACTACACAAGAGTGTGAATTCTGGGAGGTGGGGTCATTGGGTACCATCTCTAAGGCTGGTTACCATAGTTATATTCTGCAAAATTGCTCTAACAGAAAATTTAAACCGATACTGTATTTGTAGGGTGGCTCTATGTATTTTACAAGTACTAAATATCTTAGGGAGTGCATTGTCGATTAAACAAATGTTTTACATAAAATACAGGGTCAGCTGCAAACAAAAGTGTCTGAATTTCCCCACAATTGCATCTCCCATGCTACTTTATGAGCAGATTCATTCTCGTTCCTCGTCTGGTTGCAAGAAAATAAAAGATTTTATCAATGAGTTCAAGTATCCAGCCTCCTAGTTAAAAGACTCCCAAGTGTATTAGCTACCTGATAAGACTACCTGTGTCAACCAGTCTGGAGTTATTAACATTTTAATGGGACAAAAGAATGCATGGAATGGACAAAGGAATTATGGGATTTCAGATATCCCTGAACTAAGTCCAGGAGAGCAGTAATTTGGATAAGGAAGATGCCTTTTGAAACTGTGTCATTTGTAAGGCTGTCCATATTAGAATACATACAAAGAAACATAAAGCAAAACACAAATAGCCATAGTTTAATTTGATGAGAAGACTATAATCCTTTTCAGTTAAATTGTATTCACTATCTATAAAACAAACAAATCCCAGCTTTTGTAATGCAACAAAGTTTCTTGTTCAAGAAATTAAGCTACATGGGGGTGCCTGGGTGGCTCAGTTGGTTAAGCGTCCGATTTCGGCGCAAGTCATGATCTCACAGTCTGTGAGTTCGAGCCCCGCATCAGGCCCTGTGCTGACAGCTTGGAGCCTGGAGCCTGCTTCTGATTCTGTGTCTCCCTCTTTCTCTGCCCCTCCCCCGCTTATGCTCTGTCTCTCTCACTCTCAAAAATGAATAAATGTTAAAAAAAAAAAATTTTTAAAGAAATTAAGCTACACGCATTTCTGTTGTTTTCTATACACCCTCATCTGAACAAAAAACTCAAGGCATCAATAGGCCTATATTTATGCATAATGCTGCTGTAACAACTAGAAACAAAATTTGCTGGTAGAGCTGAAACTGAAATCAGAAAGAATTTTTTTCCCTCTCCTTTCATAAAACAGTTATATTGTGAAGGACACATGCCTTCATTTTTGTACTGAAAGATAGATACAGTTTTGAAACAGAGACTCATTGGCAGTATTTATAGCTAAGTTATGTAATAAAACCAACTCAGGGCATTAAAAATATGACGTTACTCCAGACTTGTCTTTATTTTTAGAAGGCTTAGAAACTTCTACCCAGTGTAGAAAGGCTCTACATATGACTCAATGTTCTTTGCTATCAAATGGTCATTAGAAAGATGAAATGTGGCCCGTCAGTCAACACGCAAAACAATACTTGGCACGTAGCATCACTTATGTTGGAGCTCACAGCTGAGTCTAAGCAGAGACAACTTTATGAAGATCTAAGATCCTAAAATAAGAAATATTAACTAGGAAGGTTTTGTTCAGTGATAGAATGGCTGTTAATGCAATGCGTATGTCTTGTGGAATGCCTGTCTTCAGAAATATTTTAAGTAAATTATTTCAAAAAATCAAAAATAACTTTGAATGATGTTAACCTTTGGAACATAACTAGCTCAACAGGGCATATAATGATTAAAGCAGAAGGAAGAAACCTTCCAGAAACAGACCTTTTGAAGCGAAGAGTTTAAAATGTTTAAACATTGAAAACCAACAAAAAAACCTGCACAATAACATCAGTTTTAAGAAGATAAACAATGCCATGATTTCCAGTTTTTATCGTAATATGTAATAGTTTTTGAAAGCTATGATTTTGTACCTTATAGTTTTCTATAGTCTTTTTATTCTCAAAAGGTGTTTGACAAAGATTCAGAAAGAGAGCACAAAGACTAAAAAATACCTTTAATGTACACTCATTTAGTAACATCCGATCAATCACTTAAAGATATATTGACTGCTTCATAATGAAGGATAATTCTTCTCCAGTGGTTGGATGAATTTGTGTTGGTTGTAAGTAGGACCTTGAGTGAGGTATTAGATATTATTCATTTCTGGATCTTCACTATCTAGTACAAGCTTCTCAATAAATATTTTCCACTGACTACCTCCAGTCTCTTACCTAGTTCTCTTAGTGGTCAATGGCTTACCTTTGTGATATGGCTGGTTGGAGTTAAATATATGAAACACAGTGGAATGCAGAGGGTTTTGTGGTTTTTCCCCCCACAAATTTGATGATTTTTATAAGAAATGTTAATAAAAACAAAGAAAATTTACTTTGTTTAGACTATTTTATTTTGCTACAAATATGCATTTTCCTGTTACATTTTAACTCCCTCACAAGATGAAATGGAACAATAATTCTAGAGGGATTATAACCTATACAATTTAAAATTGTCTGGAGGGGCACCTGGGTGGCTCGGTCAGTTCAGCATTGGACTCTTGAATTTTGCTCAGGTCATCATCTCACATTTATGAGATAAGGTCCCACATCAGGCTCTGCGCTGGCAGTGCAGGGCCTGCTTGGGATTCTCTCTCCCCCTCTCTGTGCCCCTCCCCCACTCTTTCTCTCACTCAAAACAAATAAATAACCATTAAAAAAATAAAATAAAATTGTCTGGAGATGCATTTGGGGCAACTTCAACACTTTTTTAAAAAGTGCTTTTTGTGAGGAGAATAAGTCATAAAAATGGAAAATCATCAGGGAACTTATACAATCACAATGCATTTCTCTCTTAAGAATGTAGAGAATTCTGAGATTTCACTATTTTTATTTTTGTTTTTATTATTCTTTTTAATATTTACTTATTCTTGAGGGAGAGAGACAGAGTGCAAGCAAGGGAGAGGCAGAGAGAGGGAGACACAGAATCTGAAACAAGCTCCAGGCTCCGAGCTGTCAGCACAGAGCCCAACATGGGGCTTGAACTCATGAGCCATGAGATCATGACCTGAACCAAAGTCAGATGCCTAACCAACTGAGCCACCCAGGCACCTCAAGATTTCACTGTATTTATATAGCTTCACTATAGCCCACTGTAGCTCGTGAAGCTGCGAGATTGTAAAAAGTCTTACAAATAATTTTGAATGAAAAGTAAATTATTATGTTTAAATCAGCAAAAATGAACACATGCTATGTTCAAGAAAAACAAATAAATCGATCCAAGAGTTTTGGAAGTTATAAAGTTGAAAAAAGATGTTATTAACAACATTGCTATATTTAAAAAAGAAAGAAATGGCATTAATAATGGAAAACCTCTCATTCTACCTCTCAAAGGAAAACCCTCATTCTCTACACTTGATTATTCATAAACCTAGGTAACTTTAAAGGGGTTGAGAATTTTTATGGTTGCTTGCTTTTTATTTGCCAGTAATGGAGCCATGACTTTTCTCTTTTTGTTTACCTCCTTATCTACCATGATGTGCTCTAAACTGAACAATGTTGCAAATGCCAAATCAAACTTTAGATAACCTAACACAGGAGCAAACTATAAGAAAGAGTTATAAATAATAAACCTGATATGTAAATATCAGATTTTAAAATACATCTTTATTTTTTCTGATTTGTCAGCTAGTTTAACTCTAGCTCATTTTCAAAGCTTACTTTAGCAGCGTAAAACATTTTTTTTATTAAAAAAAGTATTTTTTACATTTATTTACTGTCGAGAGACAGAGTGAGACAAAGCACAAGCGGGGGAGGGACAGAGAAAGAAGGAGACACAGAATCTGAAGCAGGCTTCAGGCTCCAAGCAAGCATTCAGCATAGAGCCCGATGCGGGGCTAGAACCCATGAACCGTGATATCATGGCCTGAGCCTAAGTCGGTCACTTAACCAACTGAGCCACTCAGGCACCCCAGCAGCATAAAAGTTATAACAGGGGAACAGTCAAAGTACTATCTTGACAATTTAGGCAATAATAAGGGTTGATATTTATTGAACACATTCTGTTCAAGTTCCTGCACTAACCACATTATCAATCATTTATTTTATATATATTAATGCTTTCCATATTCTGTAATATAGCTGTTATTATCCTACTGAAAAAAGAAAAGAAAAGAAAATGGAGGCATAGAGGGTTTCATCACCTTGCCCAAATCTACACAGGCACTAAGTGACTAGCATGAGACGCCTCGGCAGGCCTGTAACCACTACATTATAGAACAGAAAATAAGTTTTATTTTTAAGTGACTTCTCCTAATTGTTATCTTCAACTATAAATTTCAGTACATACATTCAATTCACCATTTCGCAAAGGCAAAGATCCTGGTAGACCTCACTAACCTACGAAGCTGTGTAAAGCTGACAGCTACAATCAGGCTCTAGTGACTGCAGCTATGCAGCCATACAACTCAGAAAAGCAGATCTGAGGGACTTGAATTCTTCGGGCCTAGTGACTGAGTTTATCAGGCAGGTTTCCACACTTGAGCACCAGCTGAATATATATACGGTATATGGCCTGTTGAAAAGAGGGACCACTACCTGCCACTGAGCTGAACACCTGACCTGGTTACGATTTTTATCACATAGTTCCAATGGCTAGTTCTAATGGCAGAAGTTGGCACTTATCAACGCAGCCTCTGGCCTCAGGATAGCTTGGGTTCAATTCATCTCAGCAGCCTGATATCAATTTGATCATTTGGGCAAATTACATAACCTCTCTAAGTGTCCTAAAATTATTATGAGAATTAAGTGGGGATAATTTTTGTACAGCACTTACTTGGGACCTGGCTTTTTTGTTTGTTTGTTTGTTTGAGGGGGGATCAAAACAGTACTAATTAAAGAGAAATTGAGGAGGGTTTAGTTCATAAATTATTATTATTGAAAATAATAAATGGCTATTTGAAAACTGCTGGCCACTAACAGAAACACTTTCAAAGAAATTGTGTATTTATTATGCCATATTATGCAATGCAGTTATTAAGGGTTAAGCTGTTCACCCTGATTCTGCTTCTCACTACTCAAGTGGCATCAGGCAAGTTGCTTACTTGTAACTTTTAGCTCGGTTTACTCATGTATAAAATGAGGATAATTGTAATACCTATCTCAGAGATGATCATTGTTTGATGATTAAATAAACTAACACAATAACAACATGGTACCTGGCATATAGTAAGTTCTGTATAAATGATGGCTATTGGCATTATTTACTATTATTATTATTATTAAAAAAACAAGTACAGAATAAGAAATCTCAAGTTCTGGTGAGGGGAGATGAATATTGGCTTTTCTTTACCACTTTTAACTGAATATGGCCACTCACTAGGTCACTAGGCTGTCTTTTAAGAAAGGGGCAGGAGATGTTCTGGATGTGGTTTATGAAACCACAAGTTCACTAACAAACTTGGCCTGCTTAGGAGCTGGGTAAACACTAGGTTCTCTGGCCTCAACTCATTGATATGCTCATTAAGAGCAAGCATAACAATTTTCTGCCAAAGGAAAATATTGATCCATTAACATAAATGTTACCTAAAAGAGCTCCAATCTATCTGTGCTTACTTTCTTGTTAAGAAAGGAAAAACAAAGATTGCTTGTTTCTGAACATTTTAAGATACTCACTCTAGGCTTCTGCATGAATTACTGGGTATTAACACCAAAGGAATTAAACTCCCTTTGCTCAACCCTGGATGGATAACGCTTTCAATGCTTCCTTGCAGGGTATAGTTAGCTGCAAACTATTTTATTCCCCCCCCCCCTTTCCTGGGCCTCCTTCATCACAAACACTCTTTGAAAAGTATCTCTATCCTAGTTTCTACTAGTTAACTTTATCAATGGAAGAAGGGAGTGTTACAATTAATGTGACCATTGATAAGCTGAATTACTAATTTTTTCCTAACATTAGTAATTAAAATTGTTCTTTGTATTGTCACCATTCCATCTAAATAAGGGGATACTATGCTGTCTGGTGGACAGCACATAGATTGATGACCAATGGTCATTATGTCCAATTCTATGCAGCCATGTGACAGCTCAGATCTTTGCTAGCTCCTCTCTGAGTTACAACTGTGGTAACAACATCACCTCAGAGTGATATTTTGCAGAGACATGAAAAGTGCTGTGTGGACTATTTCATTGGCACTCTACAGATGGTATGTCTTATGCTCCACTTTTTTTCACCTTTGTAAATTTTGGGGTTTCTTTTTTAATGTTTAATTATTTTTGAGAGAGAGACAGAGCATGAGTAGGGGAGAGGCAAAGAGAGAAGGAGACACAGAATCTGAAGTAGGCTCCAGGCTCTGAGCTCCAGCCCCCTGACGCAGGGCTCAAACCCAAGGACCGTGAGATCATGACCTGAGACGAAGTCTGATGCTTAACCAACTAAGCCACCCAGGCACCCCCATTTTTTCCCCTTTGTATAAGCTCAATGTTTGCTCAATATTATTAGAAGTCTCATGGTTTTTTCCCTACCAAATCACGTGTCAAGAAACATTTTCATAAACAGTTCAGGAAAAGTCGTTTGAAGCCCCTTGAGAACACACTAACTTAAAAACAAACAAAACCAAAAAACAAAAACAAAAACAAAAACCCCTCACCCAGTGTGTTTTTGGAGTTCTGAAGTTTAGTAAATACTATGTACTTAACTAAAATCTTAGCTTCTTTGGGAAAGAAATGAACTTTGTCTTTTAGATTGGTAGACAAAGGAATTAAAATTTTTTTAATGCTTATTTATTTATTTTGAGAGAGAGCATGAGCAGGAGAGGGGCAGAGAGAGAGGGAGAGAGAGAATCCCAAGCAGGCACCACACTGTCAGTGCAGAGCCTGACACAGGGTTCAAGCTCACGAACCTGAGAACTGAGCTAAGACCAGATCAAGTCTGACATTTAACCGACAGAGCCACCCAGATACCCCTGGACAAAGGAATTTAGACCAAATTAAAACGTTACAAAGCCTTTGAAACATAAAACAAATAAAGTATTTGTAAGTGGTAAGTTCTATGAAGAAAAAAGAAAAGTTTAAAGGGACAGATAGTGACTTGGCGGGGGGGGGGGGTAGGTTTGATGATGAGGGTTTTAGGTAAGGAATGGAAAGACCTATCTGTGGAGGTGATATTTGATTGAAGTCTAAGATAGGAAGAGCTGGCCTTGTGAAGACCCATGCAAGGGCATTCTTAGAAGAGGGAGCAGCAAGTGTAAGAGGCCTGAAATAGCAATGAACTTGATGAATTTAGTCCTCTAAGGACTAAATTATGCATTGGTACTTTTTTTGCTTCCCACACAGGAATTTTACATTTTTAAAAAATTTATTAAAAATATAAAACAAGCCATTGAATTTTATATTAGGTAGTGTGTGTGTGTATGTTTGTGTATATATATATATGTGTGTGTGTGTGTGTGTGTGTGTGTATACACACAATGAATATTGTATACATGAATACAATGAATATATACATATGTATGTATATGTATACATATGTGTGTGTGTACACACATACACACACACAATGAAGAAATCAGTGGTCATCATCTCCATTTCCCTCTGGATTTCAAGTACTAACTGTGGCAAGTACAACATCATAGTTGGGGTGGATCACTGGGATTCCTAACCTACTGGCAAGAGAAGCAGTGAAGGTTTTGTTTTTTTTTTTTTCTGGGGCACAAATCTCTAAATCGAACTTTACTGACATTGGATGTCACCCAGGTTTTAGCTCTTATTTTCACTGTTATATGGGCTCTATACCCCAGCTACCCTCTTTTCTCCATATCAGCATAGAATAATGCTAGTTTAAGGGACTTTGGCCTTTTCTGATTCTTCCCCGGGCCACAGCTGTCCTCTACTTTAATTTTCCCTTTAAATTCTTTGTGATTAAAAGAAACTGTTTCTGTGTGGCCTACCATGATGACTTTGTCTTAGACATTTTGTCCTTTGTTTACTTTCTTTGGCTATGCTGTGTTTTTACTGTTGCTGTTTTTGTTGATTTTGTCCTTCAAATTCATCAAGTTCATTGCTATTTCAGGCCTCTTACACTTGATGCTCCCTCTTCTAAGAAGGCCCTTGCATGGGTCTTCACAGGGTCAACTCTTCATATCTTAGACCTCAATCAAATATCACCTCCACAGATAGGTCTCTCCATTCCTTACCTAAAACACCCATCATCAAACCTCCCCCCAAGTCACTCTCTGTCCCTTTAGACTTTTCTATTTTCTTCATAGTACTTACCACTATCTGAAATAATGCTTGCCTTTTACTATGTTTAATATCTGACTCCACACTCTGGATGGTAAGCTCCATTAGGGCAGGGATCTTGTCACTTTTGCTTTTACAGAATCTCTGTTGTTTGGTACAAGGGCCATAGATATTTCACAAATGTTTCTCAAAGGAATAAATGAATGAATGAATCAATAACTGTCTTCTACCTCTTCTCTATCTTAATCTTACCAATTAGTCAAAGTCCATTTTTCCCCCTATAAATATCCTTCCAGAGGATTCTAGCACACAATGTTGATTGAAACAGTGGCTATCATTTAAAAAAAATTTTGTTAATGTTTATTTATTTTTGACAGAGAGAGACAGAGCATGAGTGGGGGAGGGGTAGAGAGAGAGAGAGAGAGACAGTATCTGAAACAGGTTCCAAGCTGTCAGCACAGAGCCTGATGTGGGGCTTGAACTCATGGACAAAAAGATCATGACCTGAGCTGAAGTCAGATGCTCAACCGACTGAGCCACCCAGGCACCCCTCTCATTTTTAAGAGTACTAGATTACCTGTTAGAAATCCTCACCACTCTGCCACAAGTTTTAGTTGCTGGTCAACTCTGACCCAAATGACCCCCTTGGTTTAGGTTGGAACCAATCAGTTATGATCCCCATCAGTTCTCAGAGACTATTCAGCAAGTATGTAATCCTTCAAGGCATTTTGCCCCACAATGTAGCTCAGAACTCTCAAGAGTGCCACCAGCCTATTCTAGACAAGTGACTCTGAAGAACAAGAGCAGTATAATTAATCTCTAACTTTGTTTGTTTTTTAAGTAATCTCTACACCCAACGGGAGGCTTGAACTCACAACCCTGAGATCAAGAGTCACATGCTTTACCAACTGAGGCAGCCAGACTCCCCTAATCTCTAACTTTTCAACCAGCCTGCTCAAGACAGTGAGGAACCCCATCCAGGCCCATTCTAGTCTTGGCTATCAACAGGCACCAAACCAAGTATGTAAAATAGGTAAGTTAAAAAAAAAAAAAAAAACAAAAAACCTCTATACTTCTTGCTTTTCCACATTCTTCACTTTGGGTACCCTCTGGATCCCAGGCTTGCTTTCTTAGGTCTGGTGCTTTCCTGCTATTTAGAAGGTAGCTTCAGTACAACCATTAGGCTATAAGCTTTCCTCTCGGGCAATTCCCTAAGCACTTTTTGATGAACAATATCAAACGCTTAGTGTTTGCAAGTGGTTAATTTGATAAATTCCTTTGTGCTAGACTAAAAGAACCCTCAGGGCCTCTTCTCCATTTCCAACAGTCTTAATTGTAGCTTTTTAAGATAACCATCCACTTTGGTGTGTCACCCAAAGGAATGAGAAAAGAGGTTAAAATTCTAGACCAGGTAAGAGGTGAAGGCGAAAAACAGGTTGAGACAGCTACTTCTGATGAGTAGCTTGTTGAGTAGCTCAAATTCTTCTGGGTATATAGCCAACAACTTTCACAGATTTCCAGAACTTCAAAAAGAATCGACTTGAACATGTTCTTTGGGGGAAAAAATAAAGTTATCCACTTAATGCTTTTGATTTTTATGGTGATTTCTAAACATCTTTACTCCCAATTGTTCTCTCCTAATTTCTTCAGCATTTTTCCCCCTGAATGCTTTTGTTGTCTCTTCCCACGCCCATTTCAGTGATATTTTTTCTACGCAGATTACTCAGCCAGAAATTGTTCTCCCTCTGCACCGTCTGTATTTTCTCCTTTCACATAAATGCCCTTCATTTATAAAAATCCCTCTTTTGAAATCTGTTACTTGTATATTGGACACACCAGCTCTGAAATTTTCCCCTCAGGAATGAAATAAAGAGAAATACAGGAAGAATAAAGATGAAAGAAGCATTGGATCTGTTTCTCATCCTCCTCTATGGAGCTAAGGGAAAGGCAGAAATAGAAACCAGGCCCTCCCACTCTATGAAAAACCTACTAACCTTTCCTCATCCCTCTTGATGGACTGGAACCTTAATTATCTGTCTCAAGTCATTAGACTATTAAATAATTTGCCTTTTATTTATGCTCTACTCTATTAATATTAACATTACTGATATTGATCGTAATAAAGAAAAAATAATGAAATCACCTATATTCTTTGCCATTTACTTTCTTTAATCTGGTCATCATTTTTTGCTATCATAAAAACAGGGTAGTATAAAATATCAACAACATTAAAATAAGAAAACTATTGCCTCTTTTAGTTAGGCATGCAATGAATATTTTCACATATTAATAAAACTGTTTACTACAACATAACTTTTCACATAAACTTAAAATGAAATTTAGAAGTTCAGCTTTTTTTGACTGAGACAAAACCACTTGGAGATTTAAATTATAAAATATGTGTGGTGTGATTGTGAGATGTTATCTCAACTTTTCTAGAAAGCATGAAAAATGCAGCTCATTTTTACCACAGTGACATTACAATTACTTGGTCTGCTGAAATTACAATCAAGAAGAGCCTTTTGTCTCTGTCTATAAACAGCTCTGTAGGACAGCAGTGTATTTCTTCAAGCTATTGAGGATGGGCTTGTTACTAAAGAGATTTAGGTTGCTATCCAGTGAGGCTTAGTTAGTGTGATAATGAGGGCACAAGGGAATTTTCAAAAACCAGTTGGTTTTAAATAGACAGTGGGAATTTAGCTGGGAAGAGGTACAGACTGCAAACATCAAAAGACAAGAGGTGTGTTTTAATAGCACAGTGGCCAAAGGTAGTAGTAAGTGAATAATGAACACTAATGTGAACAAATTCAATGCAGAGTGCCAAAACAGTACTCAAATTTCTCCATTTAATTAAGGTGTCAAATACAAAGATAAGAAATCACTTGTTTTTTAGAAAAATACTGACTATAAATACATTAATAAATAAATTTTAGTGGAGAAATCATATAAGCACTATTCTGGCCAACAGCACTATTTATTTATTTATTTATTTATTTATTTAATTTTTTATTAAAAAAATTTTTTTTTATTTTACAGAGAGAACAGGAAAGCAGGGAGAGGGGTGGAGGGAGGGAGAGAGAGAATCTTAAGCAGGCTCCATGCTCAGCATGGAGCCTGATGCAGGGCTGGATCCCACGACCCCTGGGATCATGACCTGAGCTGAAACCAAGAGTGGGAAGTTCCACCAACTGAGGCACCCAGGAACCCCCTAAAGATTTTATTTTTAAGTAATCTTTACACCCAAGGTGGGGCTCGAACTTACAACCCCAAGATCAAGCAAGAGTCGCATGCTCTACTGACTGCACCAGCCAGGTGCCCCTAATAAGCACTATTTTGACTAACAATCTTAAAAGTCTGCTTTACGTGTTGTGCTATTTAAATAATAAGTCCTGATCACTTGATTAATTCCTGGTAATGATAAATATATATTATCTTATTTAATCAACTCCATAACCCTTTCAAGACAGACATTTTGTATGAGATACTGAAGTTTGGTGAGATTAAATAATGTACTTAGACCTTAAGAGGTGAAACTGGGACACAAAGCCAGGCCTTATTAGATGCTGAAGCACTTGCACTTCACCGCTGCCCTGTGTTGCCCTGCCCCATATGTGGGTAGCTTGCAGGCAGCTTATAGGCAGTAAGAAGGGCACAGGATTTCTTCTTTTGAACAGATATGTTCAGGGGCGGCTGAGTGGCTCAGTAGGTTAAGTGGCCGACTTTGGCTCAGGTCAAGATCTCATGGCTCGTGAGTTCAAGGCTTGTGTGGAGCTCTGTGCTGACAGCTCAGAGCCTGGGGTCTGCTTTGGATTCTGTGTGTCCTTCTTTCTCTGCCCCTCCCCTGCTCTTGCTCTATCTCTCTCTCAAAAAAAAATAAAAATAAAAATGTGAAAAAACAAAACAAAACAGATATGTACAGTACTTTGTGAGCTCACCAGTAAAAAACTAACCAAAGCAAAGTATAAAGCATTAAAGTTAAAAAAAAAAAAAAAAAAAAAACCTAAACAAAGCCAATGGATTTCAGAGTCTGAGCTTCGTCTGGTTTCTCTGGTGATGAAACATAGTTGCACTTGTGAGCCTCATGGAAAAATGGAGACATGCATGGGAGAAGGTATGCAAAACATGATAATCCTTAGATGGTTGTGCTTATAAAATATAGCCATCTCTTTCAGACAGCAACATTAGCTGTAACTTATACATTCTTTTTAAAATATATCACTAAGTCCATTTAAAGTTCCAAGATGTATTACTCAGCACAGAAATAGAGTAGCAGTTGTTATAACCAAATTAAGGGCTCCCTTCAGATGTCTTTTATTGACATTATGTTGGTACACAGGAATGTTAAAAAGCCTTTACATAAAGTGGTGCATTCTCAACCTAGAGGATTTGGTGAGAAATAACTGATGTTTCAGTTTCAGTTATTCAATTCCAATGAATGTCTCACGCAAGTGGTTTTCTAGTTAATGAATATATTTATACATACTTTAGTTCTTGCTTAATGCGGTGTTTGTACTCTATTCTAGAATTTATTACAGTCCTGCAATTATTTGCTTCTCTATCATTCCCTCACTAAACTGTAAGCCATAGTGGTGCAAGAGCTGTGTGTGTGATCCCTCTTTGTGCAGCCATGGTCTTGGCAATGCCTACTAACTAGTAGACACTTAAATTCTTATTTTTTGGAATATGTACATAGAATAGTTTCTCAACCTCAGCTTTGTTGGCATTTTGTACATTGTAGGTACATAGCAGCATCCCTGACATTTACTCACTTAATGCCAATAGTTCCTATCCACTCAACCCAAAATATCTCCAGACACTGCCAAATGTTCCCTGGGGGAAAAACCACCTCCACTTGAGAGCCATTGACATAAAAGGATGCAAACACAGAGAGATCAAAACACAAATAAAGTCTATAGGATCAATAGTGATGTCCCTCTTTAAAAAGAAAAATAAATAAGTCTATAGGATCAATAGTGATGTCCCCTCTTTAAAAAACAAAACAGGGGGCACCTGGGTGGCTCAGTGGGTTAAGGGTCTGACTCTTGGTTTCGGCTCAGGTCATGATCTCACAGTTCGTGAGATGTGAGGATCGAGCCTCACATCTGGCTCTGAGCTAAAAGCACAAAGCCTGCATGGAGCCTGCTTGGGATTCTCTCCTCCCCTCTCTTTACCCCTCCCTGCTCGTGCTCTCTCTCTCACTCAAAACTAAATAAATAAACATTAAAAAAAATTTTTAAACAAAACAGGGGCACCTGGGTGGCTCATTTGGTTAAGCATCTGACTCTTGGTTTCAGCTCAGGTACTGATCTCATGGTTCCTGAATTCAAGCCCCACGTTGGGCTCTATGCTGACAGTACAGAGCCTGCTTGGGATCCTCTCTCCCCCTCTCTCTGCCCCTCCCCTGCTCTCTCTCAAAAAAAAAAAAAAAAAAAAAAAAACTTAAAAAACACAAAAACAAAAACAAAAACAAAAAACCCAAAGTACAAAAAATATATAGTAAAAGTAAAACTCTCCCTCCCTTGTCTCCTAAGCAGCTTCATGTATATTATTCTAGACCTGAGATATTCAACACAGTTGCCACTAGCTATACATGTGGCTATTGTGCACTTGAGATGTAGTCTGTTCTGAGATGTGCTAAGTATAAAATACACAATGAATTTTGAAGACTTAAATGAAATAAAGAGACTTAAATGAAATAAAATATATCATTAATAATTGCTTTACATTTACATGTAAGAATGATAGTTTTTGATAATATTTTGGATATTTGGATAAAATAAAATATACAATTAAAATTGATTTCACCTTTAAAAAATCATTTTACTATGGCTACTAAAAAATTTAAAATTACATACGTGACTTACATTGTATTACTATTATAAAGCACCCTTTTCGAGAAATTTTCTTTGGGGTTCTAAACACACAAATATGTGCATTTAATGTTGTTAAACTTAATATTTTTATATACATTTATATGTATGTTTTATTTTTTGTTTTATTTTATACTTAGCATAAACATAGCATATGGTACTTAGTAGATACTTAATAGATGTTTGTTGATCAAGTCAGTAAACAATTGAATGATTACATGTATACATACATAAATATGTGCATACCTATTCATACACATGTATAGCGTTTTTTTTTTTTTACATAGGACTTTCACATACTTCATTTTGATTCCTATAACCTTGAATATAAATATTTTATTATCGCCCTCACTATCACCATCTTGTGTGTAAACTGGGTATAATAACAATATTGTTGTGAAGATTATATGTGTATTTATATAAGTACTCAGTTTTTTTTTGTTTTTTTTTTGTTTTTTAAGTAGATTCCACATCCAATATGGGGCTCAAACTCATGCATGAGCCTGAGATCTAGAGTTGCATGTTCTATCAACTGAGCCAGCCAGGTGCCTGTAAGTACCACCTTACAAAAACTATGTATCATCATCCTTCTCTTCTTTGTTTATTGCTTTTTTTTTTTTTTAAGTTTATTCATTTTGAGAAAGGGAGAAAGCAGGGTGGGGGAAGAGAGCAAGGGAGAGAGAGAGAATCCCAAGTAGGTTCTGCATTGTTAGCACAGAGCCCTACACCAGGCCAGAACCCACGAACTGTGAGATCATGACCTGAGACAAAATCAAGAGTTGGTCACTTAGCCGACTGAGCCACCCAGGCACCCCTCATTACTGTATTTCTGTTAACTACTTTTTTCAAATGATGACACCATGCTGTCACCCTCATCCTTGTACTCTCATCTTGGACTTTCTAGCTTTCAGAACTGTGAGTAATAAATTTCTGCTGTTCAGTCTACGGTATTTCATTACAGCAGCCCGAATGAACTAAAACACATGTTCTTATTCTTACAGTTTTCCAAACATACATAGGGAACTTTCAATTGTCCTTGGGAGACAGATAACGATATAGATAATGGAAACATTAAGGTCCACTGATTTACACAAAAGCTTGAATCCCCTCACTCATTTAAGATTTTATTAAATCTTTTAAGAAATAGCAAAATGATGGACAATGTGATCCTCTGCTTTACTATCCCCAAACCACTCTTGGCAGATGTGCTAATGATTAGTGAAATGGCTGAACAGTCAGCAAAAGTAAGGCAGAGTAGAAACAAAATGCTTGTATAATTCCCAAACAGGATAATCAGCCACTAAATAATTAAGGTTTGACTATGTAATAGATGTAAATTATGTCTAACAAATCCCTTCTGCTCAGCCCTTTCATTATAACATGCAAAATGGATTGTATAGGGCAAGTCTTCCCACAAATGGTTCACAGTAGAGGATGTGCTGGGGTTTCAATGGGGACTCTATATGAATTAAATGACCTAACTACAGAGAAGAGAAAAAAGATAATTTGAAATGTGTGAAATGATTGGCCAGTACTGAAATCTCTAATACCTCTTCAGAGATTGCCTTTATGTTAATATCATTCTTATAAGGAAATGATAACAAATCAAATAGATTAATTACATCCACAGAAGGCATTTTACAATCACACAAGTGTCCTTAAATGGCAACTTAAATGAAATAAATCAAGGCTTTTTACCTCAGAGAGTCACAACCCACGGTTTTCTTAATGAGCAGAACTGCTATTGGGTCTTTACAGCTAGTCTTCCCACTTTGAATCTCTAAAGACATGAATGTGTATTGTTAGGCCAGTAACAATTTCCTAACACATTTCCTAATTTTTTTACTTAAAATATATCTAAAATATGTTCACTTGTGTGTGTGTGTGTGTGTGTGTGTGTGTGTGTGTATTGCGTGTATATCTCAAAAGAGGTGTGACAGTCCAGAGATAGGTCAGGAAGTTGAGAAAATAAAGTTATCTTCTAAGATCCATATCCTCTAATGAACAACGGTTGTTTACATTCAAGATCCCAAAAGTTTATGAGAAGAAATCAACATTGACCTTTTGATGTTACTCTCTCTATATATCTGGATCCATGTCTTTTTTGTTTAAATGCAATTACCAATTTAGATAAAATTTATTTTGTAAATATCATAGGGTCTGAAAGCATTTTCTTTTCTCCTTAAGCTATTATGTAATTTATGATTTTAGCTGTAATTTTAATGTGAGACCTCTTGATTTAAAGTGTTATATACTTTTGGAATGTAACCAATTACATCCAAACTGAGCAGCAGCAGGATTATTGACAACATTCAGCACAATGAGGCTGATTTATAGATTTAGACATTTGGTTTACTTCTAATTGAATATAGCAGTTTTAAATTTACCAAATTATTTACCTTTGAAAATATTTTCCTTTTACTCTACTAGATCTAGTTCTATTCATTTTTTTAGTATTGGTCATTGCTACATTATCTTTCCTTTCCCTTAAGGTGATGCATTAAAAATTAAGCAAACATTTAATAAGAGTCAACCACACAACTTGCTTAGGGTAGGAAAAAGTCCATATGATTGAGTTCTGGAAACTTCATTATAAAGTGGAAATCTTGTAAAGGAATCTGCATGTTCAAATTTGGAGGTATAATATTACAAGTGAATTAAAGAGTTTGTCATTTTAAAAAGTATAGAAAAATGTATTATGAATATCTAGCAATTAAAAACATCCTGGGGTACCGGGGTGGCTCAGTCGGTTAAGCTTCCGACTTCAGCTCAGGTCATGATCTCACAGTTCATGAGGTCGGGGTCCCACGTCAGGCTCTGTGCTGACAGCTCAGAGCCTGGAATCTGCTTTAGATTCTATGTCTCCATCTCTCTCTTCCCCTACCCCACTCACACTCTGTCTCTCTCTCAAAAATAAATAAACATTAAGAAGAATAAAAACATCCCAAACCAGGGGTGCCTGGATGGCTCAGTCAGTTGGACATCTGACTCAATCTCAGCTCAGGTCTTGATCTCAGGGTCATGGGTTCGACCCTGTGTTGGGCTCCACATCAGGCATAAAGCTTACTCAAAAAAAAAAAAAAAAAAAAAAAAAAAAAAAAAAATCTAAAACCAGTAAAATTGGGCTCTAAATTTATGAAATTATAGATTTGATGCTAGAGGAACTTTGTTAACCTATCTAATTTAATCCCCTCATTTTACAAATGAAGAAACTGAAGTGCAAATAAGTGATTTTTTGCAAAGCTATACAATTACATTGTAGTGAAGATGGGACTAGAAACCAAGACACCAGACTCCCAGTTTGATGCTCATTTTAGTGCCACTTACTGACTCCCTGGTATCAGTAGTGTATATTTATATACCAAAAATCCATTAGGCTCAAAAGTAAATGTAATAATAAGTAAATAGATGCTGATATGTTATATTATAAAGATAGCACTTATAAAAACATAATTATTTATGTAGTCAAACAAAATATATTAAGAAAGTATATAATAACTTTAGTAATGGCTATCTTAAAATTAACTACTTTATGCATTTCTCAACTCTCAATAATCTTTCAGGAGCAAGATAAACTTTTCAGTCAATCATTCCTTTTCAAAAGACTAGACTTTGCAATATCTTAGAGGAATCAATAATATGTATTGAGCATCTATTATTGGGCCAGAGACTATTCTAGGCAGTGGTTAGACAAGGCAAAGAGGGTTCTTGTTCTTATGGAGCTTGTATTCTAATAAGTGTGTATGCATGTGTATGTGTGTGTGTGTGTGTGTGTGTGTGTGTAAGCAAGCATGTGTATATTGGGGGGAGAGTCAAACAAACAAAAAATAAGTATCACAGAATGCATTTCACAGAGGGCTGTGAAGAATAAAGAATGCATAACAGAGAGGGGCGCCTGGGTGGCTCAGTCGGTTAAGCGGCCGACTTCGGCTCAGGTCACGATCTCACGGTCCGTGAGTTCGAGCCCCGCGTCGGGCTCTGGGCTGATGGCTCAGAGCCTGGAGCCTGCTTCCGATTCTGTGTCTCCCTCTCTCTCTGCCCCTCCCCTGTTCATGCTCTGTCTCTCTCTGTCTCAAAAATAAAACGTAAAAAAAAAAAAAATATATTAAAAAAAAAAAAAAAAGAATGCATAACAGAGAATAGCGATAGGCTACTTAGATTGAGTGGTCAATAAGGTTTCCAGAGAAATTAAGACCTAAAAACAAGAAAGGGCTAGTCAGGAAATACTGGGTAAAGAGTATCCTAACCAAAAGGAAAAGCTAGAGCAAAGGATTTAAACTTGGGATAAGGTTGATCCACTCAAGAAACAGTGAAAGAAGTAAATTCTAAAGATTAAATAAAATAGAGAATAGGAAAACAATAGAGAAAATCAGCAAAACCAAAAGTTGGTTCTTTGAAAAGAACAAAATTGACAATGTGAGTCTTCTTTCTTCTTTCCCATTGTCAATCTAGTTAAAGATTAAGACTCACATACTAAAATCAGAAATAAAAATGGGAACATTACAACCAAGTCTGCAGAAATAAGAATTCTGAGAGTACTATAAACAATTGTATGCCAACAAATTGGATAACCTATACAAAAAAAAAAAAAAAACACAAAAAACAACATAATAACATAAAACCTACAAAGACTGAAACACAAAGAAATAGAAAATCTGAATAGACCCACAATAATTAAGGAGATTGAATTAGTAATCAAAAACATCCTGACAAAGAAAAGCCCTGGACCTAATGGCTTCACTGGAGAATTCTACAAAGTATTTAAAGAAGAGGGGCACCTGGGTGGCTCAGTCGGTTAAGCATCCGACTTTGGCTGAGGTCATGATATCACAGTCAGTGAGTTCAAGCCCCACATCAGGCTCTGTGCTGACAGCTCAGAGCGTTGAGCCTGCTTCAGATTCTGTGTCTCCCTCTCTCTCTGCCCCTTCCCTGCTTGCACTCTGTCTCTCTCTCAAAAATAAAATAAAAACCTTAAAAAAAATTTTTTTAATGAAGAAATAACATCCAATCTTTTTCAAACTTCAAGACAATTGAAGTAGAGGAAATACTTCCTAACTCCTTCCATGAGGCCAGAATGGCCCTGATACTAAAGTCAAAGATCTTATAAGAAAAAAACTACATACCAATATCCCTTAGGAAAATTGATGCAAAAATCCTCAACAAAATATAAGCAAACATAATTCAGCAGCATATGAAAAGGATTACACACCATGACCAAGTGGGACTTATTCCTAGAATGCAAGGCTGATTCAACATATGGAAATTGATCAATGTAATATACCACATTAACAAAACAAAGGAAAAACACATGATCATCTCAATTGATGCGGAAAAAGCATTGACAAAATTCAATACTCTTTCATGATAAAAACACCCAACAAACTAGAAATAGTAGGAGACTACCTCAGCATAAAAGCCATATATTAAAAACCCATAGTTATTATCATACTCAGTGGTAAAAGACTGAAAGCTTTTCCTCTAAGAGCAGGAATAAAACAAGGATGCCCACTTTTACCACTTGTATTCAACATAGTACTGGAAGTTCTAGGTAGAGCAATTAGGCAAGAAAAAGAAATAAATTCATTCAAACTGGAAAGAAATAAAATTATGTTTGTAGATGACATGATCTTATATGTAGATAACCCTACAGATTCCACACAAAACCTGTTAGAACTAATAAACAAATTTAACAAAATGTAGGATACAAAATCAACATGTAAAAATCAGTTGCATTTCTATTAAAAATGAAGAATTGAAAAAGAAATTGAGAAAACAATTTCATTTACAATAATATAAAAAGGAATATTTAAGAGGCACCTGGCTGGCTCAATTGGTGGAGCATGCAATTCTTGATCTCGGGGTTGTTGAGTTTGAGCCCTATATTGGGTGTAGAGATTATTTAAAAATAAAATCTTAAAAAAAAAAAAGAATACTTAAAAGTTAACCATGGAGGTGAAAAACTTGTATAGTGAAAACCACAAAACTGCTGAAAGAAATTAAAGATAGAAATGGAAAGATATCCCATTTTCATGGATTGGAGGACTTAATATTGTTAAGATGTTGATATCACCCAAACTGATATATAGCTTCATTGCGATCTCTATCAAAATCCCAAGGACATTCTTTGCAGAAATAGAAAAAGCCATCCTAAAACTCAGATGGAATCTCAAGGGACCCCAGATAGTCAAAACAATTTTGATAAATAAGAACAAGTTGGAAGACTCACACTTTCTGATTTCAAAACTTACTGCAAAGCTACAGTGATCAAAAGTGTGGTGTTGGAATAAAGACAGATATATAGACCTATGGGACTGAATGAAAATACTGAATATAAACCCTCATATATATGTTCAAATGATTTTCAGCAAGTATGCCAAGATCATGCAATGGTGACAGCATAGTCTCTTCAACATGTAGTATTGGAAAAACTGGATATCCATATGCAAAAGAATGAAATTGGACCCTTACTTAACAGTGTATACAAAAATTAGTTAAAAATGTATCAAAGACCTAAAAATAAGGGCTAAAACTATAAATTCTTAGAAGAAAATTTAGGGGGAAAGCTTGATGACATTAGATTTGGTAATGATTTCTTGGATATGACACCAAAAACACAGGCAACAGTAGAAAAAATAGACAAATTAGACTTCATCAAAACCAAAAACTCTTGAGCATCGAAGGATACTATCAACAGAGTAAAAAAAGCAATCTCCCAAAATATTTGGAAGTCACATTACCTGGTGAAAGATCAATAGTCACAATACATAGAGAATTCCTAAAACTCAACAGAAAAAAATTTTTTTACATGGATAAAGGACTAGAATAGACATTTCCCAAAGAAGATATTCAAATGGTCAATTACCACATGAAAATATACTCAACATCACTAATCATTAAAGAAATGCAAATCAAAACCACAATGAGATACTACCTCATGCCCATTAGGATGGTCACCATCAGAAAAACAGCAACAAAAAGAAATACACGTGCCCATGAGGATGTGGAAAACTGGAACCCATGTGCATAGCTGGTGGTTAAATGGTACAGCTCCTACGGAAAACAACATAGTGGATTCTCCCAAAATTAAAGATAGAATTACCATATGATCCAACAATTCCACTTCTTTATATATGCCCAAAATAATGGAAAGTAAGATCTTGAATAGATAGATATTTGTACACCCATGGTCAAAGTATTATTCATAATAGGCAAAAAGTGGAACTAACCCAAGTGTCCATCAGTGGATGAATGAATACACAAAATAAACAAAGAAATCCTGCTACAACATTGATGAATCCTAAGGACATTATATTAAGTGAAATAAGCCAGTCACAAAAAGACAAATACTATATGATTCCATTTATCTGAGGTACCCAGAGTAGTCAAATACATAGAGACAGAACTAAAATGATGACTGCCAGAGGCTACAAGGGGAGAGGTGAATAGGGTATAGAATTTCAGTTCTGCAAGATAAAAAGAGTTTTAGAGACAGGGTGCAGAACAATGTGAATGTACATAATGTTATGTAACTGTACACTTAAAAATGGTTAAGATAGTAAATTTTATGTTATATGCTTTTACCAAATTTTTTTAAATTTGTATTTTTAAATTTTTTAAGTAACCTCTATGCCCAACATGGAGCTCGAACTCACAACCCTGAGATCAAGAGTTGCATGCTCCACTTACTGAGCAAGCAGGTGTCCCACCAAATCTTCTTTTAAGAGACTATACATACTTTTAAGAAAAGAGACATCAGATAAATATTCTGTTATTTTTTGTTATTACCAAGTCTGATGACTTTGTGCATATTATTTACTCACTTTGCTCTCCATTTCTTCATGTGTAAAATGAGGGAGTTAGATTCAATTATTGGTAAGACCCTGAAACTTGTGTAATTCTGGCCCTAGTTGTATGATATGATTCTCTTGTTCGTCTTCTTTTTTGAGTTCAAGAAATATATAGAGAAGACATAATACAAGATACTCAAGAGATACAAAGATGAATATGAGTGGGTTCCTACCTTCAAGGAGGTTTCAATCTAGTATGGTTGGAGGAGGTAGGACCATAAAAGACACACTTGGTTTTTGTATTAAACATTTGTTTCCTAATCTCCACTAGGCCAGTCCAAAATCAAACTCTTTTGTCCTGTTCCCCACGCAATTTCTAAATCCTAATTAACATGCTTTTCTTATGCACAGCAATTTAGAATCCTCAAGGCAAGCTCAATAGTAAATCTCAGGGGACCCACAGGTCAGGGAGATGCCATCTCAGATGAGATTTGCAAAGCATTCAGCCATCTAGTGGGTATCTTATTATAGGGGGACTCACATGACCCGTTAAAGCAAGTAAGATTTTTCCAATATTGTTCTACATAAAAGAAGTAACAATGGAGTGCAGAATGAGTTAAGTGCAAAATAAAGACATAAAAAACATGCTATAAAAATGTAGATAAAAAATGTTTGAATCCTGGCTGGGGAATTAAGAAACGTTAGGTAGAAATGTGGCATTACCGGGGCTTGAGTAGCTGTAAATTTATTGAAAGCAGTTTTATTTCATCTTTACATCTCTGGAACCCTACTGAGTGACTGGTACATTGTACATAAAAAAACTCCATAAATAAAAGATATGTAAGATATCAAGAGTTGGAAAAGAGAAAAGACATCGTAGGCAGAGGGTTCAGCATGAAAAGTAGAACAATCTCCTACGCATGGCATTTTTGGAGCAGTAAATAGTCTAGGACCCCCTTAGTATGGAGATATTTAGTAGATCAGGCTAGAAAAGGAAGGCCAGACATTTATACCATAAGCTCTTAGAGAGCAGAGAGAACTTAATCTCCCACCTACTGCAGAGACTACCATGTGTCAGGTACTTAACAGAACTATTAAGTCAATGAGTAAAGATTATGGAGTGAAATTTCCATATCCACTAACATGTCACACTATAACCACAGAACCTTCACATTACAAAAATTAAGACAACCTGGATAAATATAATAAATGCCCTTTTAATACACAGATGAGCTCAGAAGAAAAAAACCTCCAAGGATCAAAAATTACAGAAGAAATTGCAAACCAGAGGAATAAACACATGAATTTTTGAAACTGCTGTTCTGAAAGTTTTGCTGGATTCAGTAATGAAGGGGCTTGAGTTTTAACACTTAGGTAGGATCATAAGACAAGATTTTAGGTAGGTGCTGCAATTCCTGTCCAAAGCTGAGGCTTCATCTCAATAAAAGGATAAATTAGGAAAAGCTACCCTGCCAGCTCAGGAAGAACAAAATCTACCCTGGGAATTCATAAAAGCTCATGAAAAGGGAATCTGAGATTGTGTGAAGAAAGTGGAGAAGGAAAACAACTACCCCTTTTTGTCCTGATCACGGTCAGCATGATTACAGGGTAACTTCATGAGAATAGCTTTAGGGTTAGGTTATAAAATATTCCTACAAGGAAATGTGGGGTAATTTATTTAAACAATTTATTACCACTATTTAGGTTGCTTCTACTTTCTTGTTAGGATAATATAGCAATGAATGACTCTGTGTTAATTAACTATTGCTGCCTAATACACTACCCCAAAATTTATTGGTGAAACAACCATTTAACACAAGTCTATTGATCAGCTAGGTCATTTTTTTTTTTTTTAAGATTTTATTTTTAAGTAATCTCTCCTCTCCCAACGTGGAACACAAACCCACAAGCCCAAGATCAAGATTTGCATCCTCTACCAACTGAGCCAGCCAGACACCCCTAGCTGGGTCATTCTTTGGCTCAGGCCAGATTGAACTGATTTTAGCTGGACACATTCATGAGTCTACCCTCATGAAAGCTGTTGGGCAAACAGCTTTGCTGACATCTCTCATATCACATGAGCAAACTAGCCTCTGGTCCATGGGGTCGTTCACTTTGTAGCAGGCTAGCCCATTTGTTTACATGGCACCTAGAGAGGATTCCCACAGCCAGCACAGACATGAGCAAATGCTCTTGAGGCCTAGGCTCAGAACTGGCTAGCACACCCTCACTTTCCTTGCATTCTGTTTAAAACTTATCATAAATACAATCTTAATTCAAGGAGAGGTTAAAATAGATTCCACCTCTTACTGGAGGGAGTTGCAAATTTACATGAAAAAGAATGAGGATATAGGGGTACGAAAAGCTGTGAGAATTTTGCAATATATTGTAGCCATCTTCATGTTTGTAAGGAACATTTATCTTTTTCCGGTCAGCTACTGTATATTTGTTCTACTTTCACCAATAATATTCTACTTTCTTTTAGGTAAATATTTCCTGCCCAATGTGTGTACTCTTGGTAGGACTGTAAATTAAGGTGTCCTATGCTCCTATATAATTTCACTAGGTGTGACAGAGACTACTAATTATCCCCAGCATGGTCAGTACTAGGTACAAAATTTAAGGAACACATGCATCTGCACAACACTGAGTGTCTCTTTACATTTTGCACCTAGGGCAACTTACTTGCCTCTTCCTAGTCTGTATTCTGGTCCCCAGCATCCATTCTCTTCTTCCTTCTTTAAGAGAGTATTTCCAAGTTTTAGTGTGACACAAGGGACCACATTTCTTAACCTCACTTCCAGTTCTGTGTATTTGTGGCTAACTTCCAATAAATGGTGGGAGATGAACAGAATCATTATATATAATTTCTGGGTCATATCTTTTAGAAAAGGAAGCTTCTTGTCCCCATCCTCTCTATCCACCTTTCTGCAGGCTTGGATGCAAGGGTGTGACCAACCTATGACCCTGTGGATAAAGTCAATTCTTCCTAGGGATCTGTGGAACAATAAAACACAAGGAACTGGAGTCCTTGACTGATGTGAAACAGACTGCTAATCTGCCTTGAACTGTTACATGAGAGATTTCTTTCAATTTCCAACCCATTATATTTTGGGGTGTTGACTGCTCTAGTACACAAAGACAATGAGATGCCCTTCCCACCCACCTCCCCCTGCTTCCATGGATTTTGATCTTAAGTCCGCTGAAACCAAGATAGGAAAAGCAGTTGGAATTGGCTAATTCTAACAGTAACACACTGGAAATTCTTGTAGCTTGGACCACCTACCCTAAAGCTGTTTTTTTGTTTTTGTTTTTGTTTTTTTAGCTCCTGTCCATTCCTGAACTGATTTTACACATTTTCCATTAATTTTGTCACTTTCCTGTTACCTTTAAAATAAATTTTCCTATTTGCTTAATTTTGCCAGAACTTATTTTGTTATTTGCAGCAATGCTTTCCATATTTTGGAAATATTTTTTAGGATAGATTTGTTACCATTGGGATTATTGAGTAAAAGTTCCTGATGGTTTTTTGGCCTTTGATGTAGATAACTATCTATGTGATTTCAGAGGCCAGACTGAACAGAAAAATTATTCTTTCTGCTCCTGCAGTAATATGAATGGTATGATACCTGTAGGAAATGACAAAAGCAATTGCTGTCTTCACTAGGTAGCCATTTTATAATAAGAAAAGAGAATTACTTTTTTATTCATATGCCTTTCTGTGGTAATGAGCAGTTATTGCAACTGTTCTAATAAAGTAATTGTGACTAGGTCCTTCACTAAAGATAACCTGCCAACAATAAACTTAAGACAATAGCTTTATACCAAAGACACACTAGTGCATGTGTATGAGTATGCGATGTGCTGTGTTGGGAGAGGTAAGAAGGGATCTAAAAAGGGAAGGCTAGAGTGGAAAAGAGAGACAAAAAAGAGATATAATGGAAATGTGCAGGGCATTGGTATATGAATTGGTTTACCTCTCAAGGATGAATAAAGTAAAGACTTTGTTTATAAGACTTATTGATGTTGATGAATCTTTTTCTATTATTTCCAACCTAACTTGTAGTTCCTTTTATAAGTTACAATGAAAAGTTATTGCTGCTATTGTGTATTTAAATTAATTACTCTGGGGGCGCCTGGGTGGCTCAGTCGGTTGAGTGTCCAACTTCAGCTCAGGTCATGATCTCACAGTCTGTGAGTTCAAGCCCCACGTCAGGCTCTGTGCTGACAGCTCAGAGCCTGGCGCCTGCTTCAGATTCTGTGTCTCCCTTTCTGTCTGCCCCCTGCCCTGCTCACACTCTGTCTCTCAAAAAGTGAATAAACATTAAAAAAAAAGAAAATTTAAATTAATTACTCTGCTTTGGAGGTCCAGTTACCACAATGAATACAGTTGTGGATTTTAATAAACATTTGTTTAATAAACATTTGTTTAATAAACATTTAATAAACTGTTTAATAAGCATTTATTAAACAGTTGTTTAATATAATTAAATTTTAATAAACATTTGTTTAAACATTCCACTTCCTCATTTAACTTTGGGAACTTCTGGTAAACACTGTGACCAATGCATTCCTATGACTAACAGTTGTGGGAAAATAAAACCAGAGTAGGTTTGGCCCTGGCTATCTTATTATTTCTTTGTAGCTTTGTCTCTCCAAAAAAAGACCAAAGAGTTTATTTTTGAATTAAGAATTCTTACTTTCAGAAGATTTGAGTTATATATCACTCATTTATAAGGGCAATTTTTTAAGGTATTAGAGGTTTAACTTATTTATTAGGAATATAGCAAATGAAGTCTATAATAAATGAAAAACATATTTATGACTTTTCCACGAAGGTCAAGGAAACCACATTCTACAACCATTAACAATGCTGCTTGGTTGAAAGAGTTATGTCTTGAGGCGCCTGGGTGGCTCAGTTGGTTAAGCATCTGACTTTGGCTCCAGTCATGATCTCAGGGTTTGTGGGTTTGAGCCCCGCGTTGGGTTCTGTGCTGACAGTTTAGAGCCTGGAGTCTTCTTTGGATTATGGGTCTTCCTCTCTCACTGACCTTCTCCCACTTGTGCTCTATCTCTCTCTGTCTCTCAAAGATAATAAACATTAAAAAAAAAATAAAGAGTTATGTCTCTGTCATATCTTTTTTGAAGTAAGCATTATGCCCAAGGGCATAATTCACAACGCCGAGATCAAGGGTTGCATGTTCTATTGACTGAGCCAGCCAGGCACCCCTCTCTGTCATATTTTTAAGGCAAAATTCTTTAATTTACTTAGAAAGAAAAAAAAAAAAAAACCATGTCATATGAGGCTTTGAAATTCATATTTCTTTCCTCTACAGATTTAGGCAAGATTTGGCTAACAAACACTTGGAAGTGTTTTTAAAAGTTGGGTTTATTTACAGAATTTTCAATATCTTATTATATATTATTTCTATTATATCAAATCTAAAAACAAAGAATCTTCACTGTTTATTCATTCAATTTTCATTCATTCAAGTAAGACATTTATTGAGCATCTATTCTGTACTAAATGGTAAATAAACAGAGAATAAAAGAAATGTCCGGGGCACCTGGTGGCTCAGTCGGTTGAGCATCCGACTTCGGCTCAGGTCATGATCTCATGGTCTGTGAGTTCAAGTGCCGCATCAGGCTATGTGCTGACAGCTCAGAGCCTGAAGCCTGTTTCCGATTCTGTGTTTCACCCTCTCTCTACCCCTCCACCACTCATGCTCTGTCTCTCAAAAACTAAATAAACATAAAAAAGAAAAAGAAAAAAAAAATGTCCTTTTCTCATGGTGTTTAAAATCTAGTGGAGGATGGCATACAATAAATATAAAAACATTTAAATATATTATAAGCCAGATGGTGATAAATGTCATAAAAAATTAAATAAGGAGACAGTCACAACAGAGCTGACAATACTATTTTATATAGTTTGCTCATAATCTTCACTGTTATGATTTATAACCTTTTTTGAAGATCAACATAATTTAAGGGTTTTACTAATTCCAATGCTCAGGTCCTTCAAAGAATCTGCCATATCTAATATCTGATGTGCACACACACACATACACACACATCTCTTAGAAAGATAATATGAATTGTATATCTAAGCCCAATGTTATCCAGTAATATATGGATTATCAATATGAGGTTAACTAAGTATAGTTTACTTTTTAAACTTGAAGTCCTTTAATTATAAGCAAATTGTGTTGTCAAAAGTTCACTTGTAAGTACACATTTAGATCTTTGAAGTTTCCCCACAGAAAACAATATTAAGTATAAGAATATATAGCCAAGTTTGTTATTTAGCTGAAATGCAATTTATTAAAATTAAAGATGTAGAAAATAATATTGCCTCAGAATACAGTATTAAATAAAGTGGAACATTTATACAAAAGAATCAGATTTTCTTCTTGAAGGATGATATTCATGAAAACTGGGTTCATTGAAAGGAGAACAGAAAATGAAGAGAACACTCAGGAGGAGAACACTCTTCAGAGGTTGCTCGAATTGACTGTATTTTAATATTACAAAATAATTATATTTTAGGGAGGTTATAAAAAGGGTTTCTTAATGAAATATAAAAGAAAACATCACATTGTTTAGGTAAATATAGCTCTGTGAATTTTTTTCAGTTAGATATGTGTTTGTATTTGATTATTATTTTAAATTCCAGTACAATTAATTTTTTTTTTAATATTTATTTTTGAGAGAGACAGAGCATGAGCGGGGGAGGGGCAAAGAGGAAGAGGCACAGAATCCAAAACAGGCTCCAGGCTCTGAGCTGTCAGCACAGAGCCTGACACGTGGGGTTTGAACCCACAAACCATGAGATCATGACCTGGGCTGAAGTTGGATGCTTAACAAACTGAGCCACCCAGAGGCCCCTAAATTCCAGTATAATTAACATAGTGTTATATTATTCAGGTGTACAATATAATGATTCAGCAATTCTGATACATTTCTCAGTGCTCATCAAGATTAAGTGTACTCTTAATTTCCTTTATTTCACCCATCTCCCTAACAACCTTCCCTCTAGCAACAACTACCAGTTTGTTCTCTGTATTTAAGAGTCTGTTTTTTGTTGTTGTTTTTGTTTCATTTTGTTTATTCACTTGTTTTGTTTCTTAAATTCCACATATGAGTAAAATCATATGGTATTTGTCTTTCTTTGACTGACTTATTGCACTCAGCATTATACCCTCTATGTCCATTCATGTTGTTGCAAATGGCAAGATTTCATTCATTTCAAATAACTGGATTTTAAAGTTCTAGTTTTCCATTATTTTTAAGAAGCCATGTCTTTAGCACTACTCATATTAAGTCATGCTTAAAACTGATCCCCCCCCCCCCCCCCCCCCCCCCCCCCCCCCCCCCCGCCAACCAATCTAATTAAGTAAGTAGAGACAAAAAGGGGGTAAGAAGACTTTGCTTGAGTTTGGAAACAAAGAGGCAGGAAAAGCTTATTTATAAGACTTAACATTTATTTGAAATAGCAGAGTTGGTATAGACTCAATGTCCAATAGTACATAAATGGGAAAGAAATTTAGACTTGAAAAACATTAAAACCACCAAAGGGACAGTTTCTGAAGAATATTTAATGAACTATGAAGAAAACAAAATATATTCAATGGTATTAAAACAAAACAAAACTATTGACAAGACTATGAACCCATACAGGTTTTTCTGTAAGCTTTTCAACTAAAAATTCGAAAGAATTATTTCTGGCTGGTAGAGTAAGTCATAAGTTTTCTCTTTGTGTTCTTTATTTCTAAAATGTGCAATGTTAATTTTATTACTTAAGGTTGTTTTCTTTTTTTTGTTTTTTTTTAGTATGCCTTGCCTAATAGGAAAAGTAAATAAGAGTTTTACTGTATCACACACATCTTAAATAATGTAAGTGGAAAATAATATTCTTAAGAAAGAAGCAACTGTCAAAGACCTGTTTACTTCATTATTCCATAAATGAAAGAAACAGCTTGATGATAAAGACACTATGGACAGGGCCACCTGGGTGGCTCAGTTGGTTAAGCATCCGACTTTGGCTCAGGTCATGATCTCATGGACAGTGGGTTTGGCCTGCATGGGGCTCTGTGCAGGGCCTGGAGCCTGCTTCAGATTCTGTGTCTCCCTCTCTCTCTGCCCCTCCCCAGCTCGTGTTCTCTCTCTCTCTCTCTCTCTCAAAAATAAATAAACATTAAAGAAAAAAAAAAAGACACTATGGACAGGAACTAGTGGCGGCCCCAGATTTCAGGACCTTTGTAACAAATTCCTATATTAAATTCCATCTATTGTACTACCTCGTGTGGGTACTATTTACCTGACTGGATCCTAATAGGGGTACTTTTTTTCTAAAAAGCAGTACTCCCTCAATAACAAAACTGAGATGTGCAAACATCCACAATTGTATATTGAGCATTTGTCTGTCTCTCTTCCCCTGTACACACCCTGTACTCTCCTTTGTGCAATGTGTCTTTGAAGCATCTGCCACCTGCTGTCATCAGCCAGCAACCAGTGACCCTGGACCAAAAGTAAAATCTGGAGTGGAATCAAAAAGAGTTTCAATCTAACTCAGAAAGAAGATTATGGAGGAAGAACCCTCACTTAAAAGTTGTCCAAAAATTCAAAATGGGAGCAGTAGTTTCCAGAATGCAGTGCCTGTTCCTACACACTGTTGCCAGTATAATAGGTTATCAGGACCAGCCGATCTAGGCTCATGTTTCTGTTTGGCAGCAAAATTTTCTCTGGCACCCTCACCTTAAATGAGTCCCCCAAATTTTAGGAAACGTAAGATAACTGTCATATATTTCCTTGTATTTTCAAGTTTCTTTCAATGCATCTTAAGAAGCAGCAAACTTTTTTTTTAAATTCATGTCAGTGGTTTCTTTAAAAAAAAAAATTTTTTAATATTTATTTTTGAGACAGAGAGAGGGAGAGAGAGGGAGAGAGAGGGAGAGAGAGAGAGAAAGAGAGAGAGACAGACAGACAGAGCACAAGCAGGGGAGGGGCAAAGAGAGAGGAAGACACAGAATCTGAAGCAGGCTCCAGGCTCTGAGCTGTCGGCACAGAGCCTGACATAGGGCTTAAACCCATGGAGATCGACACCGTGACCTGGACCTAAGTCAGACGCTTAACCAACCGAGCCACCCAGGAGCCCCCATGTGGGTGGTTTCTAAAACATGTCAAAGCCTCAATGGATTTCTTTGTTCAAAATATTGAAATAGAAATATAGTTTCCTCTGTAGTTTTTTTTCTTTTTATCTTTCTAAACTGAAAAGAAAGGCAATACAATAGTAAAAATTAGTTACATTAAAGATAAAAGTTTTAAAGCACTGTCCTCCATTTTGTGCCATCAATACACAGAAAACTAAATGTTTCACTTGGTGGACTAATGTAAGAGAGGTGGGATCAAAAACCACCCTTCCATCTAAAATATTGCTGCCTCAATGCTGTGTATTTCTTTTTACACTCCTGGTAGTAGAACTTAGAAACTACACCAACATTAAAATGGTGTAGAAGCAGAATAATTTCTAGAACCAAAAACCAAAAAAGCAGCATGCATAGCAGCCTTGCATCTTTGAACTAAAGTGGAACAACAGTAGGCCTTGTCTCTGAGGATGCAAACTCATCGCCACAGTCACAGATTGTTGATCTATGTAAAATGCAGATAGATGTTAGAAAGAGACAGATTGGACATCCATCATCTCATCAGAGCTGCTCTAGATTCTTAGAATTTTCACTCTTTACAATTTCTTTCAAGTTTCCCAAATTTTAATTCACTGAAAATTGATCAGTTGTGTCACTACTTTATTACATACATATGTGTGTGTGTGTGTGTGTGTGTGTGTGTGTGTGTGTGTGTGTAATTTATTATAATTACATTATAAATTTGGGGGGTTTCAAAGAATTTTAGTTTTTGTAGAGAAAGCCACATCTTGAGCCATTCAGAAAGCAGCATTTCCTTATTTTAAATTCCTGTGAGGTAGGCCCATTCCCATTCTAATTTTGCAGAAGTTTGGAGTGGGCCAGTGTTAACAACCCGTGATGAAGTGAAAGAGACAGGATCTGGCCCAGAACTGATTCCAGGACTCTTGGAGTCTTAACACCTATAATTTGCTGCCTCACTTTGGAGACTTATAATTTTTTACCACACAATCCAGATTGTAATAAAAATATTTTTAGAAATATATTTGATTATGTACCCTTGGAATAAATTCATAAAATGACAAATATAATTCAGAGGGCTTTGTCTACAGCCGTACTACCCTGAATAGGTCCAATCTCATCAGAGAGTTCTTACCTCTTACTACACACAGAGATCAATGTAGGGGTTGCAAGCCTGGCCTCCAAAGCTAAACTACCTGCATTTAAAAGACTGCACTGCTACTCACGGCTGTATGTTCTTGGATGAGTTACTTCATCTCAACAGTCCCCATCTGTATGATGAAGTTAAAATTAGGACCTAACTCAGGACTATTGAGAGAAGCAAAGGAATTAATTCTTTTAAGTCCTGGCACATAGTTGGTTGTTAGCACATTACCAAATTACCCTCAAAACAGTGCGTATGAATTTGCACTCCCTAGCAGCAAATATTCTTAGTATATTAAGCCACTAGAATTTTGGGTTTGAATTTAGTTCTCTGACTCATACAACCTCATGAGTGCATACCTAATTCCTGACCCATTTTTGGTTCTCAAGTTCCTCATTGTCCCTGTCCTCTCCTTTTAATGTTCTCACAGTAAATCACCACCCACCTTTCCAAAACTGCCACCTTCACCATAGCATTCTATCACACTTGTACAGATTGTTTATACTAAGGATGCAAATGATTTGCAAGCTTTTGATCAGCTCCCACCCTTTGAAGACACCTTCAAGCAGTCCTCGGGATCTCTTTAGTTTTAGCCTCGTCATGGAGAGTTTACTGATTTCCCAAATCAGCAATGCCTTCTGAGTGTTCCATATATAACCGCATGGACAAGGCTTCACTTGGCATTTATTCAGCATGTGTTTACTGAGCACCACTATGTTTACTGAGCAGCACTATGCTGAGATAGGGATGGAAAATGAGGCAGGCATAGTCCCAGCCTTCCAGAAGCTTGCAATGCAGTCTTCTAATCATGTCCCACCACTGTCTCCAATTTATCAATTAATTCTAGGGAGGAAGTTGTATTTGGAGTGCATAACAATGCACTAGGATATCATAGTCTTTCACGAGCCTCCAAGATGGACCTAGATTCCTTCAAGCGGTTTCAGTCTGGAAGTAGAAGGACAGGTTCACAATATTCCTCTATCCTCGAAGGTGAGGACTGCCATTCCCCTTTCAAAAGGCCCTGAACACTTCTGCACATTCTCAGAGGTCATCTCATGTGTGCTCAAGAATTTAATCATCGCACTGATCATTTCATGCCCTTTGTTGTTCTTTCTTTCCTGTGTTACTACCCTAGGAGGCTGTGCCCAAGCCAAATGGAGGGGTCCCACCACATTCACTACTGACATTGTGAGAATCACTCCTCTCACTTTAGCAATAAATTCTAGTATCTAGGTCTCAAACAGTAATGAAATTGGGTTTTTCTTTGCCAGTTGGTTGGTTAGTTGGTTGGTTGGTAGGTTGGTTGGTGAGAAGGGTTTTTGATATCTAGTCACCGTCCTCTCTCCCTAGAATTCATCTGTGGGTGAGTGGGACTGGAGGGAATCCTACCTCAGAGTCCCACCTTATGATTCTCTCTCCTAGCAGCTTCAGCAGGACCTAGAGATGTGCCCTGACATGTCTGAGTTCTGTTGTACTCACAGATTACTCTGAAATTGGAAGTTTTGCTCTACATGCTTATAAAAACAACTACGTACACAAAACTTGATAGGAACAATTATACCAAATGTCTTCAAAAGACTGAATTAGGGTAATGGTATTGTGTATAAAATGTGTCATTATTTCCTAAATCTTCTAAGGTTCTATCATGTAATTATATGGCTTTTATAATGAAAAAAAAAAAGGTATAGCTATATTGAGGAAAGGCATGGTAGTTCTAGAAAATTGTACCCTCCATGGCATGGCTTCAGCTGTCCTGGACATATCTGATTCAGTGTTCTAGGGTTGGTGCTGGTATAGTGTTGCTGATCCAGCCCATTTGTGATAGACTGAGGTTCTGGGTAGAACTCTAATTATAGTTGGGAAAGGACTGTTAAATACAAAAAATTGAGGCAGAAAATGAATTTTCCAGGTCCTGGGAACATATCCCTAGCATGCTAAGTTCCAGACCAATTGTCAGAAGAACTAATCCCAAGTGTCACCAGCCAGTGAGGTATATTTCTTGCTGGGTTAGGAGCGGCTCAGCACTTGCAGGTGGGGCCTTTCAGTGACCCTAGCCCACAAGCAGAAGCAGAATGGAGCACCTTGAAAAGCTCTGCTGGCTACCTCCCAATCCCTTCACAACTCAACCCAGTAGAGACAGAAATACAAGGAAGCTTGGTGTTTGCTGAGTTTTATTCCTATCCTCTGAACATATTTTAAGCTGTCTTTCATCAATTTCTTTATCAAAAAAATAATTCTTATTTACTATTTTTTTTAAAACCTATTTTGATGCCTTTTTATGATACATTTACTTGTATTAGAAATTCAGAAAAGAAATAGGATGCTACTAATAACTCATGCCAAGTGTAATGGGATGACTTGATAATTTTACCCTATTTTAAAATGTGACCCAGAATTACAGTGTGGCTAGTTTATCTATTAGCTTACTTATGTCGAGTTTGTGGTCATTATGTATATTTAGACTTTGTCATTTATATCAACTTTATATGTATGACTTCACTTATTTCTTTTCTGTTTATAACTTTCACAGTCTATGGAGATTGCTTGGAAATTTTGAAAAATTAATTATTTTTATTATAAAAGCAAAACCTGCTTATTGCAGGAAACTTAACAAGTAGCACAACATGAAGAAGAAAATTTAAATAATCCATAATCTTACCACAAGAGATAATCATATTAATATATTCATGCATCTTTCAATTTAGTGGTATTTTTAAAAATCACAATGCAATTTCTAGATTTACTAGATAAGCAAGACTCAGCATGCTTGCTGTGTTTATAACATCCTTCTAACTGGTTTCTTTCACCTAAATTACTCTGGTGCTACAATACAACCTTGACCCCTAGCTAGGTCTGATGGATCAGAATGGGCACTTCTCTAAAGGGCAGTATGCTATGCATAACAAGCCCCCTCCCCTCAAATATGTCCACATCCTAGTCTCTGGAACCTGCTGGTACATGTTACATGGCAAACGGGAATTAAGGTTGCAGACAGAATTAAGGTTGCTAATCCCCTGACTGATTACCCTACATTATCCAGATGGGCCAAATTTCACAATTCCAAATATACATCACAGATACTGCTGCTGCTGCTACTACTACTACTAAGTCATGAGAAAAATCTCCAGAGATCTTCCTGAGTTATCCCCACTCTTTGAAGGACTATACTACTTTACCATCTTTTATTCCTTCTAAATCCTTTAGAAAAGAGGAAATCTCACTATGTTCTAGAACTAATCTTCCTCTAGGGGCTAGAAAAGTTCTGTCTTTCAAAAAATCCCAGAGAATTAAATCAGAGCTTCCCAATTGGGTTGCTGGAGCACATATAGTTATCAAAAGTGTGTGTGTAGGAGGTACCCCCTTCAGCCGCAGAGGGGCAGGACCACAGGGCAGGTGGTTGCCTTGGCTACAGCATTTTCACAGGGTTTTCCATGGGTGGCCTACAATATTACCATATTTTGTATTGCCAGGACGTGAAAAACACGGAAAGAAGAACATTAGTATTCTCAAAATACTCATATACTGGCCCTTTTCCATGGGATAGAAAAGAATATGAACATTGAATAAAGAAATCACATTAAAAAACACTAACATATATATAACATTTTTAGAAACATTTTTGACAAGCTGTCAGATATTTTAGTAGAGATATTTAACTATGATTAAGGGATATTATTTAAAATATTAATAATGAAAATCATATTATTCCTAAAATATTAATGGGTCATAGAAAAAGGTGATTATATTGAACACTTACTTTCTTTTTAAACCAAGAGAAACATCCATGAAAACTTCTAAATGAGATTGGGGTATTGAAAAGTAATGCCCTGGGGCGCCTGGGTGGCTCAGTTGGTTAAGCATCTGACTTCAGCTCAGGTCACAATCTCGCGGTCCGTGAGTTCGAGCCCCGCGTCAGGCTCTGGGCTGATGGCTCAGAACCTGGAGCCTGCTTCCGATTCTGTGTCCCCCTCTCTCTCTGCCCCTCCCCCGTTCATGCTCTGTCTCTCTCTGTCTGAAAAATAAATAAACATTAAAAAAAAAAAAAAAAAAAGAAAAGTAATGCCCTGGGCACCTGGGTGGCTCAGTCGGTTAAGCGTCCGACTTCAGCTCAGGTCACGATCTCGCGGTCCGTGAGTTGGAGCCCCATGTCGGGCTCTGGGCTAATGGCTCAGAGCCTGGAGCCTGCTTCCGATTCTGTCTTCCTCTCTCTCTGCCCCTCCCCCGTTCATGCTCTGTCTCTCTGTGTCTCAAAAATAAATAAACATTAAAAAAAAAAAAGAAAAGTAATGCCCTTTGAGTATTTCAGTCCACTGACTTCAATCTTTGTTTGATTAATTCAAACTATTAATTATTCACACTATCAATTAATTATTCACACTATTGATTAATTAAGTATGGCATTGATAGAAATGACATAATACATAAGAGACATTATTAAAGAGCCTAAGATTAATACCAAAAACACCAAAGCTATTGAATAACGCAGTGTGTTAAGCATGACAAAGCAGAGTCTGCAAGCTATAATTTGTAGTATATTGTTCACACAAGAGGTAATGATGGGGGGGATTTTATTGATGAATAACTGTCTTAGTCAGATGAATAACTGACCTAGTCAGAAGTCATGTGCAATGAGGTAATACTATAAGAACAAAACAAACTGATGCATTTTAAACTATTGCCTGATAGATTACATGGAAACCTAACAGAAGGCAAACTTTTGACAGAGTACCTTTGTATTTTCTAGATTTACAGAGCAATTCTCTTTGAATATTAAATAACCACATTTTTCAAATTTGTACTCCTTTCTTAGACTGATTGCTGGAGGCAAATTTCAGATTACTTTCTAACACTTCTGCTGGAGGAATGTATTTAAAGCAAAGAATTTATACTAATCAAATATCCGTCTGTCTTCTACATTAAGGTCATTCAAACCCTCCAGAATCTGTTTTAAAACATGTGCATCCTTTTACTGGAAACATTAATTATTCCTCCTCCAAATTAGGACAAACATGCTAATTATCCAGGAGTCAAATGGGTCTCAAACACACAGATTTCATATTCCACTATCATTAAAAGCCCATGAAATGTCCCTCTCATTTTATTTCATTATTCTTTCCCCTTTGTCTTACCCATTCTCATTTACATTGTCCTTCCCATCAGAGATGTTCACACCAGCATATTCAGTATATGGCCTTAGGCATCTGAAAATATATCCCTGAGAAATCATAGATGGTTTTCTATGTGTATATGTGTTTTGAATGTACATAAATTGTTTTTTCCTACAGAATTCATAATTGTATTTCTAAGATCTATTACCTTTGCTATATATAAAGATGGTTAATTACTTTTTATGGCTGTATTGCATTCCATTGCATGTACACACAACACATCGTGATTATCCATTTTTCTAGGGACAGAGAGCAAGGCTTCCTGTAACTTCTTGCTAATACAAATAATGTTCTGCTTTTATCCTCATAAATATCCCCTTAAAGACTTGTACACAGTATAAACCCAGATGGGGGAATGATACATATATAGAAAATACTGATAATTAATTTCACTAAATAGTAAAAGTTTATTCTCCCACAAATAGTGCATGAGATTTCTCATTTCGGCTCCTTCTAGTCAGCACTTGGTATTAGCTGACTTTTTAAATTTTTACCAATTCTATGTTGCCTTATTTTGAATTTCTCTGATTTCAAGTGAAGTTAAGCATTTCTTCACATACATATTGGCTATTTAGGGTTCCTCTTCCATGAATTATCTATTTTTATTCCCTGTCCAATTTTTGTTTATTTCCTTGCAGATGTGAATGGGTCCTTAGTATATTCTATCTGTTAATCACTTTTCAGTTTTACATTTTGAAAACATCTTCTAATCTGCCACCAGTCTGTTATGTTTATCTATCATGTTTTCTTTGTATAGAAATAACTAATATGATCACATCCACTGATCTCCACCACCTACCCTTAAGTTCTGTACTTTTAAAATCTTATTTGGGGTGCCTGGGTGGCTCAGGCAGTTGAGTGTCTGACTTCGACTCAGGTCATAATCTCATGGTTCATGACTTTGAGCCCCGTGTTGGGCTCTGTGCTGACAGCTCGGAGCCCAAAGCCTGCTTCAGATTCTGTGCTTCCCTCTCTCTCTTCCCTTCCCCTGCTCGTGCTCTGTTTCTGTCTCTCTTTCTTTCAAAATAATATAGGGGTGCCTGGGTGGCTCAGTTGGTTAAGCATCTGACTTCAGCTCTGGTCATGATTTCATGATCTCATGGTTCATGGGTTTGAGCCCCGTGTCAGCCTCTGTGCTGACAGCTCAGAGCCTGGAGCCTGCTTTGGATTCTGTGTCTCCCTTCTCTCTCTCTCTCTCTCTCCCCCTCCCCCCATTCATGCTCTGTCTCTCTCTCTCCTTAAAAATAAACACTAAAAATAACAAACATTAAAAATTTTTTTAAATGTTTTAAATTTTATTTAAACATCCTTTCCCACCCCAAGTTCACAAAGATAGTTCACAAAGATATATTTTAATAACTTTATATGTTACCTTTTATAGTTGGGTTTTTAATCTATTTGGAGTTCATTTTTGAATTTGTTGTGAGGGTGGAATGTAAATTTACTTTCCCTATCTACTGAACCATATACTAAATAATCCCTCTTTCCCCCTCTGATTTGTAATGCTAATTTCTGCTACATTACACATTCTCATATATAACATGGGCTTGTTCGTTTTTGTTTTTGTTTTTTTATTGTTGCATCAATTTTTATCTGTGCCTATACCAGAACCATCCTGTTTTCACTGCTGTGCTTTTATAAAATGTCTTAATACATCCAATAGGACAATTTCTCTTTCTTTGGCCCATTATCCTTCCAGTTCCTATTGGTCCAGTTCCTGAAATTTTCACTAAAACTGCACTGAATTTATAGATGAACTTATGAAGAATGGTATTTTCACAGTGTTAATTTTTTCCTACCCAAGAACTTGGTATTCTTCTCTTTTTACCTAGATCTTGTTTTATGTCATTTAATACAACTTGAAAAGGTCTTTGCGAAGTACATTCTTCATTAGGTTATACCCTATGTACTTAGCAGTTTTTGTTGCGATTGTGAGTGAAGTCATTTTCCATACTAATTTCTAGGTCGTTGCTGCTGACATTAAACAATGTTTGAACACTTACATGAAATTTAAATATATATAAAATATTTATAAAGTTTCTTATCTAGTACTTAGTATTCACTATTATTATAGTTGTTGTTGCCTATTATTGGTCTTGCATCTCCACAGTATTTCTGAACTCTCCTATTAGTTCTAATAGTTTGTCTATTGATTCAACAGGGTCTTCTCATAGAAGATCTAATAATCTGCAAACAGGGACCATTATCCATTCCATTCAATGCTTATACCTCCTATTTTTTCTTTTCTTGTTTTATTAATAACCCCTTACTAAACTGAATGGCATCTGTGCTAACAAGGCTTTCTTTCCTATTCCTAATCATAATGTGTCACATATTTGCCCCACTACATTTGCCAGGAGGTTTTTGCTAAAAGCTTTTATCAAATTAAAGAAATCATCTTTTATTTCTATTTTTTCTAACACTTTAAAAATGTCATAAATGGATGTTAAACTTTATCAAATGCCTTTTCTGTATATATTCAGGTAATTTTGTTCCTCTTTAGGGCATTAATGTGCTAAAAGATATCTTTTCTGGTGATGACCTTCCTTACATTTCTGAAATGAAACTTATATTACCATGTTTTGTTTATTAAAACATCATTGAACTCAGCTAATATGTATTCAGGATCTCACATTGTATGCATAAGGGAAATGGGCTAATAATATATTTCTTGTATTGTCCTCATCCACTGTTGGTCTGAAGATTATAATTAATGAAATAATTTGAATTGAGACTCAAAATGAGTTGCATAGCTTTTCCATGTTTTTTTTCTGGAATACTTCATATCAGCTGGAATTATCTTTACCTTGAGAGTTTTAAAGAACTCAAAACTTTAAAACTATCTGAGCCTGTGGAATAATTTTTTCAAACTCATTCTAACCCCTTTGTAACATGTAGAAACTGAAAGTAAAATCTACATATTTCAGATTCCCTGGCAGTTAGGATTTCTCAATGTGATTTAAGTTCTGACAGTAAGATTCATGTGGGAAATTCTGATTGAAGATTGGGTCATGTGAAAACAGGGTACAGTGCATTCATTTTTATGGTACAGATCGTGGAGTAGAGGTGTTAGACTAAAGCCAGTAGTGCTGGCAGCAAATTCCTGATCAGAGTAGTCATCATGGTTCTTTTAGTTACCAAGTTCTGCTGGGTTTTTGAGATCATTCTTGAAAGTTCAGCCAGAGTCTATTATGTCAGTCTTTCCAATAATTCTGTGGTTTATATACATTCCTTAATAAACCCTTTTCAGATTATATTAGAGTGGATTTGCTTAGCTAAAATTAAGAACCTTAACCATAATTAAAAAAAAAGAATTGACCATAAAAATTGCACTTAGACTGGAGGCCTGGTGAATGATTAAAAATCTCTTTCATGGTTAATGGGTGATCCAAGTTTTCTATTTCTTCTCAGGCAAAGTTTTCTGGGAAATTAATTTTTTTCATTTAGATTTTCTTTCTTTTTTTTTTTTTTTAAATATTTTATATTTAAGTAATCTCCACACCCAACATGGGGCTCAAATTCATAACCCCAGGATCAAAAGTCACAGGTTCCACCAACTGAGTCAGCCAGGTGCCACTCATTTAGATTTTCAATATTATTGCTATACAGTTCATAGTTTCCCCTTCCCCTTCCCTTTCCTTTACTTTCCAAGTTTATTTATTTGGGGGGTGGGCACAGTGAGGGAGAGAGAGAGAATCCCAAGCAGGCTCCACGCTGTCAGCACAGAGCTCAACATGGGGAATCTATCTCACAAACTATGAGATCACAACCTGAGCAGAAATCAAGAGTCAGATAGACGCTTAACCAACTGAGACACCCAGGCACCCTTAACTTACAGTTTCTTTTATTTCATTAATCACCTTTATCAGATATTTTATTTTTTTGTTTGTGTTTTGTAAAATTTTTTTTTTTTTGAGTAAACTCTACCCCCAACATGGAGCTTGAACTCATGACCCCAAATTCAAGAGTCCTATGCTCTCCTGCCTGAGCCAGCCAGGCACCCTGATGTTTTACTTTTTAAAATCTCTTTAAAGAAATAAGGTTTTGATTGTTAATCATCTCTATTTCTTTCTTTCTTTCCTACTGACTTTTCCTTATTTGTATTATCTTTTCCCTTCTGACTTGTATATGTTCATTCCACTGTTTCCTTTTCTAGTTCTTTGGGTTTAATGCATGCTTTATTTTCCTCAATCTTTCTTTTTTTCTGATAAGTGTATTTAAAGTCAGTCATTCAGCTTAAAGAATTTCCTGATTTCCCTTACAATTTTTTCCTCTTCTTTTTAATGCAAGGGTTGTTAGTTATTTTTAGTTTCTAGACTTATGGGATTTTTTATCCAGCCACTTTTTTTAGTGTTTAGTTTTAAATTGTTAAATGATGAAAGAACATAATCGACATTACATGGATTTTTTGAAATACATAGAGCTTTCTTTATGACTTAATTTTTGGTTAATTTTTGTGGATATTCTATCTGTGTTTGAAAACGCAGCTGACCCTTGAACAATGCAGGGGTTAGAAGCATTGACCCTTCATGCAATCAAAAATCTGCATTTAGGGGCACCTGGCTGGCTCAATAAAAAGAGCATGTGACTTCTGATCTCGGGGTCATGAGTTCAAGCCCCATGTAGAGATTACTAAAAACAATAAATAAATAAACTTTTAAAATTCCATATACAAATTCTGACTCCCTAAAAACTCAATAGCCTACTATTGTCCTGAAGTCTGACTGATAACAGTCAATAAAAACATTTTATATATTATATTTATTATATATTGTACTCTTACAATAAAAGTAAGCTATAAAAAAATGTTACAAAGAAAATCATAAGGAAAATAAAATATATAGTACTATACATGTTGTTTTGAAAAAATTCACTTATAAGTGGAACTGTGCAGGTCAGACCTGTGTTGCATGGGTCAACTGTAATATATGTTGTCTGTTGAGTGTAAGATTCTATATCTTCATTACTTCATTTCAATTTATTAATGTTATAATTTTATATAATTTTGATTTCGTTGTTGGCTTGTTCTATTAGTTTTTAGAGGGATGACTCAAAACCTCCAGCTTCAATTGACTTACTGATTTCTCCCATACTTTTTTATATATTTCAAACATACATTGTTCCTAATACATTCATATCGTTATTTTATTGGTATATTGCTGTTTAAGGGGAGCCTGAGTGGCTCAGTTGGTTAAGCATCCAACTCTTGATTTCAGCTCAGGTCATGAGATTGAGCCCTGCGTCGGGCTCTACACTGACAGCATGGACCCTGCTTGGAATTCTCTCTCTCTCTCACTCTCTCTCTCTTTCTCTGCCCCTCCCCTACCTCTCTCTCTCACAGTAAATAAATAAGCTTTAAAAATTTATTTTTAACTTTAATTTTATTTATATTTTTATTTTACAGAGAGGGAGAGCAAAAGCTGGGGAGAGGGGCAGAGGGAGAGAGAAAGAATATTAAGCAGGCTCCATGCTCAGTGCAAAACCTGACATGGGGCTTGATTCCACAACCCCAGAATCATGACCTCAGCCAAAATCAAGAGTCAGAGGCTCAACTGAGCCACCCAGGCACCCCCGAAAATTATTTTTAACTTCAAATTCTATTTTGCTATCATGGATTTTTTTTTTTTAAAGGGGATTGGTTCTTATATGTCTGCTACATCTTTTTCTATCCTTTAACACATGTCTTTATAAATATATTTGAGGTAGGTTACTGAAATTTTTCCCCCCACATAAAGTCACAGGGTGGCTCAGTCAGTTGAGCATACAACGTCAGTCTAGGTCATGATCTCGTGGTTTGTGGGTTCGAGCTCCATGTTGGGCTTTGTGCTGACAGTGCAGCCTGCTTCCAATTCTCTGTCGCCCTCTCTCTCTGCCCATCCCCTGCTCACATGTGCATGTGCTCTCTCTCTCTCTCTAAGAAAAAAATAATAATAATAATAAAATAAACGTTAAAAAAAAAAAAAAAGAAAGGACGCCTGGGTGGATCAGTCGGTTAAGCATCTGACTTCAGCTCAGGTCTTATCTCATGGTTTGTGTGTTTGAGCCCCATATCAGGCTCTGTGCTGACAGCTCAGAGCCTGGAGCCTACTTCATATTCTTTGTCTCCCTCTCTCTCTGCCTCTCCCTCACTCTCGCTCTCCCACTCTCTCTCAAAAATAAACATTAAAAAAAAAAAAAAAGAAAAGGTAAATGGGCAAAAGGGTAGTTAATAGTACCTTGGGCTGTGGCCAACTAATCTTTGACAAAGCAGGAAAGAATATCCAATGGAATAAAGACAGTCTCTTCAGCAAGTGGTGCTGGGAAAACTGGACAGCGACATGCAGAAAAATGAACCTGGACCACTTTATTACACCATACACAAAAATAAACTCAAAATGGATGAGAGACCTAAATGTAAGACAGGAAGCCATCAAAATCCTCAAGGAGAAAACAGGCAAAAACCTCTTTGACCTTGGCCACAGCAACTCTTACTCAACACTTCCCGAAGGCAAGGGAAACAAAAGCAAAAATGAACTATTGGGACCTCATCAAAATAAAAAGCTTCTGTACAGAGAAGGAAACAATCAGCAAAACTAAAAGGCAACCAACAGAATGGGAGAAGATATTTGCAAATGACATAACAGATACAGGGTTAGTATCCAAAATCTATAAAGAATTTATCAAACTCAACAGCCAAAACACAATTCAGTGAAGAAATGGGCAAAAGACATGAATAGACACTTCTCCAAGAAGACATCCAGATGGCCAACCGACACATGAAAAAATGTTCAACATCACTCATCATCAGTGAAATACAAATCAAAACCACAATGAGATACCACCTTCACCTATCAGAATGGCTAACATTAACAACTCAGGCAACAACAGATGTTGGCGAGGATGCAGAGAGAGAGGATCTCTTTTTCACTGCTGGTGGAAATGCAAACTGTTGCAGCCACTCTGGAAAACAGTATGGAGGTTCCTCAAAAAACTAAAAATAGAACTACCCTATGACCCAGCAACTGCACTACTAGGCATTTATCCAAGGGATACCGGTGTGTTGTTTCAAAGGGGCACATGCACCCCAATGTTTATAGCAGCACTATCAACAATAGCCAAAGTATGGAAAGAGCCCACATGTCCACTGACAGGTGAATAGATAAAGAAGATGTGGAGTATTACTCGGCAATCAAAAAGAATGGAGTCTTGCCATTTGCAACTATGTGGATAGAACTAGAGGGTATTATGTTAAGCGAAATTAGTCAGAGACAGACATGTATATTACTTCACTCATATGAGGACTTCAAGATACAAAACAGATGAACATAAGGGAAGGGAAGCAAAAAGAATATAAAAACAGGGAGGGGGACAAACATGAGACTCTTAAATATAGAGAACAAACAGAGGGTTGCTGGAGGGGCTGTAGGAGGGGGGATGGGCTAAATGGGTAAGGGGCATTAAGGAATCTATTCCTGAAATCATTGTTGCACTATATGCTAACTTGGATGTAAATTAAAAAATAAGTTAATTAAGAAAAATAGTACCTTGGGCTGTCTGTTTTTAGAACACTTACATAGGTCTTACTCAGCTCAATAATGATTTGTCTAGGGAATTTTTGGTTTCTTTCTTTTCCAGTTGTACTTGGCCAAGCACTAAGATTGGAACAGAAAACATCTCGTTGTGTCCATGTTGACAATGATATCTCAGTATCTACAGAATAATGGGAAACCATTAGAACTCTCCTTTTGGACTGAACCAAATAACACTCCTAAAAGGACTCAGTCACAAAGCTGATCTGGTTCACTATGAGCAGAAGGTAAGGGCATAATTTCTCATCACAGCTTTGGAAATTTGCTTAAGAGTTGGTCACTGTGACCAACTTCTACCATCAACTCCTATCATCTAGAAACTGTATTCTGGGGAACTTCTTTTAAGTTTCCCAGTCATCTTCATCAAAAGGATGTTAAACAGACAACTATGCCACTGAGCCAATCTTAATGAAAAACTTAAGCAGGTCTGAAAGCTAGTCAGATGTCATATATCAACTGGAGTTAACAGAGGCATTGAAATCCAGGTCATATGTCCAACACTGGAAGAATTAGAGGTACTTTCATCTATGTCAGCAATGTTATCTATGTACACAGTCTTTCTAATAATATTCCTTGGCAGCTTGAGACTTCATTATTCCCTAGGATATTTAGATGAAAGTCCCTCATGCTCCTATTGATAGCATCTTTCCTTATTCCTCTTGATGACATTCTTTTGATTTTGTTAGACTTTGGCTCTAGTGCATGTGGCTTCCCTGAAGTCTGCAGCACTGATAGGGAAGGATTGGAAATGGTGCATAGTGAGCTTGTTGCTGTTGTAAGATCTATCCTTGATCACACTGAGAACTGGAATTAGCTCGAAGACCTCTGAATGGCCAGTCAGTAATGAGATGGGAGAGGGAGCTCCCCTTTTAGCAGTTTTGGCTTTGACAGCAAGGGGCATGCTCGGTCTGACAATTACTGTATTTAAATTCCTTCTCAGTGCCAATTTGTCATCAGCTTGCAGTCTCCTATTTTTGTGTTTTTTTGTTTTTATTCTTTTTGTTTTGTTCTTTTTGAATGCATACATGCATGTGCTCTGGAGGGGGAGAGGGGCAGAGGGACAAGGAGAGAGAATCTTAAGCAGGCTCCATGCTCAGCACAGAGTCTGATTCGGGGTTTGATCTCACAACTGTGAGATCATAACCTGAACTGAAATCAAGAGTTGGAAGCTTAACCAACTGAGCCACCTAGGCACCCTGTCAATCTCTTGTTCATAACACTGTCTTTTTATTCAGGCAGTCCCAATAGTTTTATTGATGTGTTCAACAGACTTTGAGGCACTTTTCCATGTAAATCATTGTTTCTCAGAGTTTGAGGGCCTTATATATACCAATTGATGTGCTTCTAGGAGTGGGAGCTCTGAAGAGAACTTTTCTGATGTAGAGTTCAACCTCAATATTGAGGTTTCCAGAAAGCTTTGGTAATCATCTTGACAACAAATATGGTTAAATTGAGCTTGACAGCAAATACAGTTAAATCGAGCTGTAGGTTCCAAATGCTCAGTAAAGGTGCAGAGAAGTGCTGTGTACTCTAGTGGGGATACAAAGCTCACCCATGTACCTCTCTGGGAAAGAAAACAGTCTCTTTTAGGAAATGTGTTTCATAAATTGTTGTATTTTTTAATCCAATTTGAAAATTTCTGTCTTATAATCTGTGCATTTAACTCACTGATATTAATTGAAATTACTGTAATTGAAATCTTTTCTGACACACCTTATTTACTGTTTTGCAATTACCATATTCTTTTCTTCCTTTTCTACTTCCCATAGGATAATGCAAAGATTATCTTATCTTTCCATAGGATAATGCAAAGATTATTATCTTCTGCTGATTGGAAAGTTACATATTGTGTTATTTTTGTTTCTTTTATCTCTTCCTAAAACCTACATGGTTAGACTCAATTTTCCCTACCAATTAATTAAGCTTACCAATATGTATGTCTTGTCCCAAACAAGATGAAACCTTAAATTAGCATATGCCCATTTCTTTCTGTTCTGCCTCAGCCCTTCATTTGGCCACATTGGTGTCATCTAGCATTTTTGTTCAAAATTGATATGGATATATTTAAAATTTTTCTTTCCCATTCTTTTTTCTTGAATCAATGCTTAATTAACTGCTCACCTTTTAAAAAAATATTTTGCTGTTGGGGCATGTGGGTGGCTCAGTTGGTTAAGCAGCAGACACCTGATTTTGGCTCAGGTCACAATCTCACACATCATGGGATTGAGCCTCACAATTCTCTCTCCTTCTCTCTCTGCCCCTCCCCCACGTGCTCTCATTCTCTCTTTCTCTCAAAATAAATATTAAGAAAATATTTTGTTGTTTTCTTTAGGATTTATTTCTCTCTTGATTCCTCCAGGAGTACTTTCAAGAAAGATTTTTGAGGGGCGCCTGGGTGGCGCAGTCGGTTAAGCGTCCGACTTCAGCCAGGTCACGATCTCACGGTCCGTGAGTTCGAGCCCCGCGTCAGGCTCTGGGCTGATGGCTCGGAGCCTGGAGCCTGTTTCCGATTCTGTGTCTCCCTCTCTCTCTGCCCCTCCCCCGTTCATGCTATGTCTCTCTCTGTCCCAAAAATAAATTAAAAAAAAAAAAAAAACGTTGAAAAAAAAAAAAGAAAGATTTTTGAGTGATGAACTGTTTGCCTCCTGGTACTGTTAAGCTCTCACATGTGAATGTAGTTTATCTAGAAGTAAAAATCTAGGTTAAAAGTTATTTTGCTAAAATCCTTTGAAATTAGTACTCCATTATTTTCTTGCATCAAGGTCCTGGGCAGTACTCTTTCCTGAAACTGTTTCCTTCAGCTTCAATTATCTAGCCAAAGAGTTGAGGTGAAGGGAATGGAGGGGAAGAATAAATGCTCAGAACATGGCCACCCTGCCTGCATTTGTTGCTATATGCTACCATGTCATTGCCCTGGCTGGCACTGAGCTGATGCCACTGTTTTTCTGCCCTGCAGAGGCACTGAGATGGGAAATGATTGGCCAGAACAATGTAGGAGAGGGAAAAGGGCAACTCTTCCTCCAACCAAACCTCTATTCCTGATGCCTAGCCCTTTTCACCTATAAGCTGTCATTCCTTGCTATCACTTCCTTCCTTTCACTCCCCTCTCCCCTTTCCCATACACACACATGCTTTTGTATTTCAAAACAGGTACATACAGCCTTAGAATAAAAATTTTTTAAAAATATCCTCAGATGATTCTGAGACACTGAGAGGTATTTAAATGTTTGGAGCACAGATTAAGTTTATTTGCTCATGACTGAGCAGGCAATAATTGGACAAGAGAAAATGAGAGAAAGCAGCCACAGGAATATCTGAGACTGAGAAAGAATGAAATAAACAGCGAGAACAAGGCGGACCAAAAATCTGAGTAGGAAGGTTCCCAGAATGAGGTCCAAAGCATGTACCTGTTGTGCATTCACCATTTATCTTTATTATGAAAGTAGGTGGACTTGCTGGGTCTATGTCCATGAAGAACTGTAAAATCAACTGGATGGTCTAGCTACTTTTGATAGCTATTCTCTGGCTCAAATATAAGGTCTTTAAATCATCAGAGAACATGATCCAATCTTTGACCCTTTAACTAGATTTTAACTAGATTACTAGATTGAAAAGATGGATTGAAACTAGATTGAAACTCTCAACATGGAGAATGGAATACAGCCTTTTTGAGGAGTATGTCTGTCCTAATGGCATAGATGGATGAGGAGCAAGGTGTGTCTTTAAATCAAGGAAGAACAAATGATCAGAGATTTTGTAATAGAGGACCCAGGAAGCCATTATTATCAGGAACAGAGGAGGGAGGCTGCTAAGAGGGGACGAATAAGACTTAGAAGGTGAAAAGATCTACAAGATATATTGGGTGCTTCTTGGTTCTGAAAAATCTAGAAGCTAGGTTCCCATGATTCTGCTGATAGGATTTAATCAGAGCATTATTCTATTTTTACTATTACTGTGACTGTATCTAACTACCGTTATTGTTCTACTCTCTCCCTTCCCCCACCAATCTCCTTATATCTTTCAGTTTGGAGACACTTACAGAATTTCACAGACTAAATTAGTTACCATTTTACAATAATATCTAACTACTTATCCAATTTTCTATCTACATAGAGACTGTCTTATTATTTTTTCTACCCTTGAGAAAATTCACCAAAAATAAATATTTTTATTTATTTATTTTGAGACAGAAAGAAAGGAAGGAAGGGGCAGAGAGGGAGAAAGAGAATCCCAAACAGGCTTTGCGCCATCAACATAGAGCCCAACATGGGGCTGGATTTCATGAACTGTGAGATTATGACCTGAGATGAAAACAAGAGTGGAACACCTAACTGACTGAGCCACCTAGGCACCCCCTAAATAAATATCTTTTAAAAGTAAAAGAATATTCAGTGATGAAAAGTAGCTAAATAAGGATAAAGGGGAAAAATGTCTTTATCACATCACACTGCAGTGGTATACTGAAGGTGGCACAATCTCTGTAAGTTTTTTCAAGCCACTCCCCATTTTCTTTAATGTGAAAAATTCATTACTATGGTTTTAGATTTCACATAGCAACTAGGCTTTGAGAAATTACCCATGTCAAGTTTCCATGTAATACAAAGAAGAACATCCATAATTATCTGAAAAGAATATTAAAGTTTTAAAGGCTTAAATTTCTTTCCAAATATCTGCATGAGGCCAGATTTTCTTCATATAATTCAACTAAAACAAACATACCACAGCAAAATGGATGCAGAAAAAATATGAGAATCCAACCAACCTTTAATCCAGACATTAAGCAGATTTGGAAAAAATGTAAACAATGCCACTCTTCAAATTTTTTTTTTGTTTTGGAAAATAGTTATTTTTCATAAAAATTACTTATGCTAATATAAAATGGGATAGTTATTTTTAGATGAGTAAGTAAATATCTTAAATTTTTCTCAGTTTTACTTTCTAATGTTGTAAAAAATGATTAATATAATCTTCACAAACATATATTGAGCTCTTTGAGGTCCCCAGTTTTTAAGAATGTAAAGGGGTCCTTCACCAAAATGTTTGAAAACTACTTAATTATTTCATTCCTTTTGAATTGCAATTGAGGAACCTGGAATACAAAATGGTTAGATGACTTGATCCAAGTCACAGAGCTAAGTCATTTACATAGTTTTAAATATTTGTTAACATTTATATGTGTACGTGTGTGTGTGTATATATGTGTGTGTGTGTGTGTGTGTGTGTGTGTGTGTGTGTGTATATACATTTTTTAACTGTTTATTTATTTACTTAGAAAGAGTGTGTGCACAAGCTGGGGAGAGGCAGAGAGGGAGGGAGAGACTCCCAACAGGCCCCACTCAGAGCAGAGCCTAAAGCCGGACTTGATCCCACAACCCTGAGATTGTGACCTGAGCCAAAATCAAGAGTCAGACACCTAACTGACTGAGCCACCCAGGCACCCCTAAAATTTTTTGTATTTTTATATTTTTATAAATATTTTTACAACTATTTCACAAAATACATTTTTTATTTAGCTTAATTCTCTCTTCCACAATAGTGCTCCTAGTTATAGTAAGATAAGTATAAGGCTCTTCTGACATTTTTTAACTCTTTCAAAAATTCCATAAAGGCACCTTATGAAACTATGTATTTGAAGTTTCAGTTTCTTTGAAGAAGATTAATAGTATCATATTTTCAGAATCAGAGTTACACCTTGGAAAAGTTGACAATTCTTTTTCCAGTTCTATTATTTTGCTGAGTTCCACAGGATCTCAAGTAAATGAGTACTAAAAATATCAGGAAGTTTTTTAAATTTCAAATAAGGAATGTGTCTGCAAAGTTCTATTTATATATTCATATACATACAAAACCGTATATAAGTTTATGAGGCATATTTCATTGATTTTTCTACTAAAGTTTTGAGCCTATCCTGAGTTATCTAAGAGTCCTATTCTAAAAACACAATTAAAAATTATTTGAGACAATTTTTCAGTCTAGCTAAATTCCAAATTTATCTTCATTTTAACCACAACACAATCCCCAAAATTAATTTCTCACATGCAGTATAATCCCTCTAGTATCTCTAAGAATGTGGCATCCTTCATGGCATGGTCTTTTGATACCATCAAATAATAAATGTGTGCTCCACACTAATAGAGACACAAAATCACACAGTACTTGGAATAAATAGAAACTGTAACATAGCATCTTGATGAGGTAAGCTTGTGTTATATTCTTCTAACAGAACAAGAAACTAAGCTATAAAGGCCTGTTCAGACTTGCCTAGGGTAAATCATAGAATTACTGGTGAGGCCAAAGGATAGGAATTTCTACAGTTTTTGGAGCTTGCGACAACACAATGATGGTATCCTCTCTTATAGTTAGAATCAAGATATAGTTGAGATAATATTTTGCTCTACATTATATCTGTGCACTTCACTCAACAACAAATAAAGGACATGACTTGGTGGCAGCATGAGTTGGATTTATCAGAAATCAGAACTCACTTTTTCTTTATTCCCCTAATTAATTAGCAATATTATAAATAGTCCCTTCTGAGGACATATTGACTCTACTAGCAGTTGAATAGTCCAAAGGCAATTTGCTTTTTGGAAAAGAAATGGAAGTGTTCAACATTTAATAAATATTAATTGAGTGACCCCTATGTGTTAGGTATTTGAGATGTGATGAATATGATAGGCAAGGCCTCTGCTCTGGTAGATTACCTCTGAATGGGGGAAAAGTAAACACATAACTTCAGCCAGTAAAGTACAAGATAATAAAACAGAGTGATGACACAAAAAGACAAGAGAAAAGCAAACTTCTTTATATAGGGCCATCAGTGAAGGCGTCTTATAGCAGCTAACCTCTGAATTGTGGAGTGACTTGAATGAGGAGAAGCAAGGCCTACAAACAGTGGTGGGGGCAAGGCCAAAAGTGTGAAGGAGCTTGTTGGTGTTTGAGAGGCATACAAAAGGGAGCATGCGTGTAGTTTACAGCACCAAGGTGAGATGAAGGGAGGTCAGAAGTTAGTGCCCAGGATGAGGTCAGAGAAGCTAGGCAGGCCAGATGTGGCAGGTTCTCATAGGCTGTGGTAGAGTTCAGATTTTGTTCTTTGTTCTAAGCCTAATGGAAAACTTTGAAGGATTTTAAGTTAACGAGCTACATAATATAATTTATAGTTTTAAATTAAGGGCAGGGGAGCACATGGCTGGCTCAGTCAGTGGAATGTGTGACTCTGGATCTCGGGATTGTGAGTTTGAGCCCCATATTGGGTGTAGAGGTTATTTAAAAAAATAAAATCTTTTAAATAAGTAAATAAATAAATAAATAAATGGGAGGAAGAAGGAAGGGGAACCAGTTAAGTGAATGATGATGGTGATCTGAACCTGAGAGACAGCTGTAAAAATGGAGAAAAGTAGACACATTTAGGTTCTATTTTAGAAGTGCTTCTTACAGGAAATAATGTTTGGACACGGGAGGTGAAGGAAAGAGTGAATGTATTTATTTCTACACATAAAATGTTAACTACTACTTTACACCAAAAGTACAACCCATAAAAACAAAACTTAGATTTTATCAAAATTAAAACCTTCACTCTGTAAAAGGTTCTGCTAAGAAAGGAAAACAAAGTATAAATTGGTAAAAAATATTTGAAAGACATATATGTAACAAAAGACTGATACCTAGAATAGATACAGAACTCCCAAAACTGAACAGTAAAAAACAAATAATCCAGTTAGTACATGGGCAAGAGACATGAGGAGACATTTCACCAAAAAAGATACACAGATGGCAAATAATCATGTGATGTTCAACATCATTATTCACAAAGGAAATGCAAAATATTTTTTTTAATTTTTTTTAATGTTTATTTATTTTTGAGACAGAGAGAGACAGAGCATGAATGGGGGAGGGTCAGAGAGAGAGGGAGACACAGAATCCGAAGCAGGCTCCAGGCTCTGAGCCATCAGCCCAGAGCCCAACACGGGGCTCGAACTCACGGACAGCAAGATCATGACCTGAGCCGAAGTCGGACGCTCAACCGACTGAGCCACCCAGGCGCCCCAGGAAATGCAAATTAAAACCACTGTATGTGTATGTGTGTGGGTGTCTCGGAACGGGTAAAATAATAAAGAGTGACACTGTCAAATGCCAGCAAGGATGTAGAGAAACTGGAGTACTCATACAATTCTGGTGGGAATATAAACTGATACAGATGCTCTGGAAAACAGTTTGGCAGTTTCTTTAAAAATTAAACATGCAACTACCATACAATGCAGTAACTGCACTCCAGGCATTTATCACAAAGAAATGAAGACACGCATTCATATAAAAACTTCATATGAATGTTTATAGTCAGTTTTTCTTTTAAAGCTTACTTATTATTTATTTTTGAAAGAGAGAAATCATGTGTGCACAAGCAGGAGAGGGACAGAGAGAAAGAGAATCCCAAGTAGGCTCCACACTGTCAGCATGGAGCCCGCTGTGGGGCTCAAACTCACAAACCATGAGATCATGACCTAAGCCAAAATCAAAAGTCAGACACTTAACCAACTGAGCCATCCGGGTGCACCCCCTCATCATCATTTTAATGCACAATAACAAAAACTGGAAACAAACTATATGTCCTTCATCAATCATATCATCAGACATGTTACCGCACATGAATGATTGAACAGATTACGGTACATCCAATTCATGGAATACTGCTCAGCAATAAAAAAGGAACACACTATTGACACACACAACAATCTGGATGAATCTCCAGAGAATCATGTTGAGTGTAAAAAGATAATCTCAAAAGGTTACACACTGTACTATTCCACTTATATAATATTCTTGAAATGACAAAATTATAGAAATGGATAACACATTAGTGGTTTCCAGGGGTTGAGGAGAAGGTGTGAGTGGGAGAGAAGTGAGTATTGCTATAAAGGAACAACATGAGGGAATGTGGAAAGTGATGATGGAAATGCTCTATCAATGTCAACATCCTGGTTGTGATACTTTATTACAGTTTTGAAAAATGTTACCTCTTGGGGGAAATGAATAAAGGATCACTGGATCTCTCTGTATTATTTCTTACAACTGCATGAGAATCTATAACTATCTCAAAAACAAAGTGTTTAATATATATAAAAAGTTTAATTTAGATACACAGAAGGACATCTTCCACTTAATGTAAAACAGGACTTGTGGAAGTTTTGGCTAAGACCCCAAAAGAGTAAATACTACATTCCAAAGTGAAGATCATAACCACCCTGTAAATATTTGTACAAAAAAGTTGAGGATAATTGGATGTAAGACTCTGAATGACTTCACCCACTTCAAAGGTCTCAAATGACTGAAAATTAAAGATTGGAGGAGAAGGTTTTCAAGAATCACTGTTGTTATGCTGTGATAGCATCCTTCCTCTCAAGAAGAGAAGTAGATGGTAGTCCCTCTTCATCCTAAATGAAGAGAGAAGCTTTAAGGAGGCCATTAGCAGAACTTAAGGTCTGGGGGACATGGGTGTGTTTACTTCCCATTTGGAAAATCCAGAAAGCTAGAGAATGGCTGGGTAGTCCTCAGAGGCCAGAGACATGCAGGGGTAACATGGCTGTTGTCGAGTGGTAACCCTGTAACAGGATTTCTGCTTTTCCTGAATTCCAGGAATAAAATCCTATTCCCAGAGTTTGTTGGGGCAAACAATGTGATTTCCCAGTGAACCAAATGTGTACCACTCACTTAAGAGAGCCAGCATGGAGTTTTCTTAGGTCCTGCCCACACATGGCTAAGATGGGTAAATAGTTCTCTGCAAAAAGGGGGAGCCTGGGTGGCTCAGTCGATTAAGCATCCGACTCTTGATTTCAGCTCAGGTCATGATCTCACAGGTTTGTGAGTTTGAGCCCTACATTGAGCTACACGCTGTCAGTGCAGAGCCTGCTTGGGATTCTCTCTCTCCCTCTCTCTCTGTCCCTCCCTTGATCGTTCTCTCTCTCAGAATAAATAAATAAACTTAAAAAAAAAAAATAGTCTTCTGCAAAAAGAAGCTAAGTAAATAAATAAAGCCAAGGACCAGAAGGACAACATGCATTAGCTCTTGTTATCAGAACCCACAGGGAGAGTGGAGTGGGTCTTGGAAGAACCCATGAAAATGCTCATGAGAACAAGAGTCTATTTTAAACATCTGCCAAGTCCAGAAAGTGGCAATGCTAGATCAAGAAGACAGTACTAGTTTAGCAGGAAATTTTCCTGTAAGCTGCTTCCAATAAAACTCCTCTGTCCCCACACTCCAACCTTGGGAGGGCCTGTAGGCCTAACCAAGATGGAGTTGGAGTATCCTTGTGGAGAAAGAGAAGCAGCAGACTGTACTTTCCTTTCTCTACCTCATGGACTGATAGCTTTAGGCCTGCAACTTGCCCGGAGGTGGGCAAGGAGAGAAGCCTTAAACTCAAAAGCCAGAATTAAATTTTGACCTTATACTGTTATTGTTAAATGGAGACTGAAGCTTTAACATATAACTCTTCCTAATACCTAAGAATGACGAGAAAAAAACATGAAAACTGCTTAAATTTTCATCCAGGGATAGGGGAAGAACCAGCCTCCCAGAAAGGCTAGCAGAAGAAAATAATTAATTTGTTTGATGAATGAATCCTTATTCAGTATTCTAAATACAAAAGTACTGTTCCTATACATTTTAACAATTTTTTTTCCAAATTGTCCTATTACCACGTATACATATGTGCAAATATGTGTATACACATGAGTACAGAATTATGTACTTTTTCCTCCTACTATGACTATCTGTTTTCAGCAAAAACCAATCTAGACTTAGAAATAGATGTGGGAGAGTTGCTTCTTCATAATATGATTTCCAGTTTTTCTGAATTATTTGACTTACTGAACAGTAAATACAGTACTACAAAAGTGAAACTGTACATTTTGGCTTGAGATAAGTCTTACCATATGCAAGGTTCAGTTTTTAGAAGAATACCAAACCATTTTAGTTGGAAATTTAAGTTAGAAAATAGCTACTATCCAGGGTGAGAAAATGTCCATGTTTTTCCCCTGAGTAAAGATTTTCAAATTTTTGTGGCCAATGGCCAAAGCTGTATTTCTTTGCTAAATTTCACCAGGATCAACATGCTTTGATTTATTGTATATGTGACCCATAAATGGATGGGAGAAAAACATCAGAGATAATTCAAATCAGAGTGAATTCTGAATAACCAATGACTGGCCAGTAAACACTAATTCTGCACATTCCTAGGTCATCTGACATAAATGCCCAGAGGAGAATCCTGGGAATGGAGAATGAAGGGTGACTCTAACGATTTCTTTTTGATGCACTCCTTTATAATACGAAACAGATTTGGCATGTTAGCCATAATTTGCTTTCAATATCTTCATTAGGATTGCCTTTTAATATTCATCTGAAACAATTCTTTGCAATTCAGAAATTTAATTCTAAATTTTATAAAAACTACAGTATTTGCATTGGCTACAAAAATATGCCACATGCTTTAAAGAATGTATACCACTAAATCTATTTTTACGGTAGTTTAGTATAAAGTTACAAAAATAATTTTTAGTATTTTTCTAATCCAAATTTCTACACTAGTACCTTTCTTTATAATAATATTTTTTTTAACATTTATTTATTATTGAGAGACAGAGAGACACAGAGCATGAGCAGGGGAGGGGTAGAGAAAGGGGGAGACACAGAATCTGAAGCAGGCTCCAGGTTCTGAGCTGTCCGCACAGAGCCTGACGTGGGGCTTGAACTCACAAACTCCAAGATCATGACCTAAGCCGAAGTCGGTCGCTCAACCAACTGAGCCACCCAGGTGCCCCAATAATAATTTTCTTTAATGATATAAAGTTCAATAGTACTTTGTAAATTCTGAGAAGAGATCTTCTACCTTTTCTTTTTTTAGTTATAAAATAATAGAAATATCTTAAATCCCAAATAGATCATGAAAAAAATAATCAGTATTTCATGATGATATTATACCATTAATCTCTCTTTATATGTGGGTATTATTTTTGATTCATCACAGAGTACACTTTCTTTTTCTAATTGTTTTTACCATTTCAAATTCTGGAGGGAGAGAATACTCAATTTCAAAGTAAGAATTAAGTTGTAAAAACAAACAAATTAAAAACAGCATAAGGCTATTAATTTGAATGAGCTACGTCATAAAATTTCATATTCTTTTAAGAACCACAGAATAAGAATATGATGTGTTTGTTTCATAAACAATTTCATCTATGTAAATAATTTTATAGTAATCTTCTTAGAGAAAAATCGTACATGCTCTTATATATTGTATTTCACTTAGACAAGTTTTTAACTCAACATTTTCTATAATACTAACAGATACAGCGACCTATTAAAGAAAATAAATTATAAAAGAGATAAATTAGGAAAAAACTACTTTAATTACAAAGGGATATTTACTTACTTAGTCTTCTATCTCACAGATCTTTAAAATAGTTGTAATTTTAGTGTATTTAAATAAGAATTGATTTACAGGAAATGTTTCAGAAAATGTGCACAAATAATAAAAACTTTTATAGAAAGTAGTGTTCTATATGCATTCCTTCCTAATTATAAGTAGTTTTAAAGCCTCTTTCTTTTCTTGACACTTTAAATGCTTTAAAATGTAATGAGCATTAAAAAAAACCTATTGCAATACTATGTAGAGTGAATTAAAAAGAATTTCTAGGATTAGTCCACTTGTTGGAAGAGCATTTCCCTTCATTTGGATTTTGTTGTATTTACCTCTGATACAGTTATTTTGGTCACAGCAATAAATAAAGTATAATTGGTATCAAAGATATATATGCAACACTGTCAAAACTCTGAGTCTTTCCTTTGTCTTTTTCCCTTTTCCATTAATCAATTTAGAAAAAAAGAAATATTTTCCACATTTTACCTTTTGGTTTGCTCTTTACTTGCCTATTTTTGTCTTTTAGTATCTAATGGATACAATTTATGACTTCCTTCCTTTCCCCTTCTCATACAACATTAGCTTATGCTCCACAGTTCTATGTTGTTATTTTTCTAAGTTTCTCCTAGTTGTCATGGGGAATTACCTTGATGCAATGGTGGCCTCCAAGTACAATGCAAGCCAAGCTATCCCAGGGGTCACAGAACAGACAGGCTCAAAGACCAAATGGAGATTCTCAAATCACGCATCCCTGTAAAGCAAAGAGGAAAGAGATGGGGTAAGTTACCACACTTAGGTTGCAAGTGGGAAGGACTACACTCCATGAATCCCAAGGTATGCAATGTTTATATGTGTACACTCTCCCTGTGTGTGTGTGCATGCATGCTATATCAGCCTTCCTCACTGATGAGCTGGGGACAGACTGACATTTAGGCAGGGAGGTCAACAGAGAGAAGGTGCGTGGGGCCAGTGATAGACACTTGTTGTGTAGAGAAGCAGTGACAAATATTCTTGTCCATAGCTGCAGTTTGCCAGTTAGCCTGCCAACAGTTATAGGTATCATTAGCAATTCTTAGGCAGAGTACATTTGGGTCCAGAATATAACCATGGATGGACCACATAAGGGTAACACTGATAAGGGATAGAAGCAGAAAAATGTTCACCTTTAGCCCAGTTGGCTAACCTATAGGCTGCATAATTTCGATAAGGATCAAATACATGCTGGTTGATACATCCTTAAAGGGTCTCATGACTACCTGTAAATCTTACCCATAGTTAATATTGAACTGAATGATAAGTACCACAGAAATCTTGCAAGAGCAATGTTATGATTCAAAATTTGAAGACATTTTATGATCCAATATGCTCTGCAAGTGCCCCCACCCCTTGAGCACTAAGCATATAACCACCAGCTTCATACAGCAAAAATGCAGTTCTTCCTGCCCACGGGTCCTATCCCAAAGCTACTTAAATTAGAGACTGTAAAACGTCTTAAAAATTCTTTTTGGACCATGATGCTCAAAGATCCCACAACAACATGGCTGTCAGCCTAGAGATGGCATGATCATAATTTGGTCTTTCCATCCCTTTCTATCTATAAATAACACTTTTGCTTGTTCCATCATATAGTCATTTAGTCTATCTGGCTTTATATCTATCAGTTACTTAATATCTATTTTTAGCACATCTTATGAATCCTGCCTATGTCTCACGACTACTTGCTTATTATCGATACTTACCACATCCTATGGGCTTCATCCATTCCATTCTGTGCTCTCTAGCAGAACTGATTTTCTCCAATAACACAGCAAATTAACATTTCAATAACCAAAATTTAAAGTTTTCTTCATCTGTTCAGTGAAATGTATTGACATTATAAAGTCTGTATTATTTTACTCTTTTCACCTTGCCTTTTCTCACTTTCCTGTCAGTTTTGGTCATTTTGACCAAAACAATTGGGTGTTTTGTGCAAATTCCCCAAATAAATCAAGCTTATTCAATTCTCCATACATTTCCATTTGATAATGACATATAGTTTCTGAAATGTATCTCTTCTTACTTTATACTCCAGGAAATCAATGCTTTAAGATGTTTTTATGTAATCACAATACTCTTAAAAAAAATCTATTGACAAGTGATAAGAAAAACAATCTTCACTCCTGTTTCTTACGTAGTCCATGTATTTGACAAACAAGGCTTGTAAAATATTCTCTTGTGCCACAGATGCACTGGATCTTAGCAACTGAGCACAAAAAAATACACAGACTTGGAAAGTTTCTGCACCTAATGGCAATAAATGAATTTCCAACAATGATGTAGACACAGAATGCTAACTGGCAGTCTCCTATCCCTCCCTAACACAGCTACTCACAACCAATCTATCCAACAAAGCTCAGGTAAGTTAGAGAGAGTTAGCCCTAATCAACAGGTTCATCAATAAGCATCTATTGAGTGTGTTCTTTACAAGGCACCGGGAGAAAGCAGAAGTTATCACCAGATTCTGACATTTTACCGTTAGTGCTTTTCTAAGAAGTTCTACTTACCAAATATTGTAGTTTTTAAAGTCATTTTGGAGCCTCTCTAATTTAGGAGAATTTTTCTCTTATTCAATTATAAATTCATAAAAAGGACAAGAAAGAGGCATGTTTGGGGAAAAAAGACAAAACTTTATATGCCTGAAAGACTGGGTTCATACAGAACAGAATGAAGCTGGGCAGGGTGGCAGAGGATTGCTTAGCATGTAATGCCAAGTGGTTTAGATTTTGAACCCCTTGAACCTAAACCTGTGCTGTCCAATATGGTAGTCATAGTCAAATATGATTAATTAAACTTAGTCAAAATCAAATAAAAAGTCAGTACCTTGGGTACACTAGCCAGGTTTTAAATGCTCAGTGGATACATATGGCTAGCAGCAACTAAATTGGTTATGAGGTCAAATATGATTAATTAAACTTAATTAGTCAAAATCAAATAAAAAGTCAGTATCTTGAGTATACTAGCTAGGTTTCAAATGCACAGTGGATGAATATGGCTAGTAGCAACTAAATTGGTTATGAGGTAGCACATTTCTATTATTATAGAAAGTTCTATTGGACAAGTGCTGCCCTAGACATTGAGGAAACATGTAAAAATTTTGAGCAGAGTTGGAAATGATAAAATCATAGTTTTCCAAAAATCTCTGGGAAGAATTTGATAAACTGGGAAATGGTAGGGCAATTAGGATATGAACCAGGACACATATTATTCATAGGTTATGGTTGACTATTATGTGTGTTGGTGCTAGGGCTGGCGTCAGGGAGAATGCTACAGTCACAGAGTAGATATGGAGGGTAAAGGAGAGGCACAGTGCTTCTTATTAGGGAAAATGGGTGGAGATATGTATACAAACATATATACATACATACATATATATATATATATTTTTTTTTTTTTTTTGAGAGGACAGGGGTGGATGATGAATTTAGGCTATATCCCTGTGAAGTTTGAGATTGTGAAGGACATTCTAGTAAGATATACAATAGGACATTGGATATACAGGTTTTGAAGATTCATTCTCAAGGAGTTGAGGAGGATATACAGAAATTGTTACATCGATTTCTCATTACTTCCTTAAAATAAGTATCTAGAAGTAATTTTTTTTTCAAAAAGTATAAATTATATGTGGAGACTTTCCAAATTTCTTCTTCCTCCTTTCCCCACAACACACACTCCCTGGAGACCTTTAGGTTGCCGTGATGAACAGATATTACTGATAGGCATGTACAGTACTCTACGGGTGAGCTGATGTGGTCTGGAGTTTTAAAGTTCATTGCTAGGGAGAAAGATTTCAGAGTCATATCCCTTTATTTGTAAAAGCTACAACAATCCTCCACTGGATTCCAACGGCTGTGTAAATACTATAAAGTAGAACATATTTGCATCTTTATAAGTCTGAGTGCCAGGCAAGAATACAGAAATCATTTTTAAAATTCTAAACAGACAGCATTTGTTATGGGGAAGCGTTAACATGGGAGCTGAAGGCTAGAAGAGCAAAAAGGGGAAAGTGAGATTAAATTAGAAATTCTTAACTGCTGCAAGTGGCTACCACTTCTAAAGCTGGTAGAACAGAGGGTGGGGGTGGTGTTATCAAAGTAGAGAGCAAACTCAGCGATGGGGATGCCACATGAGGATGGGAAAAGGGAAGACAGACCCACCAAGGAGGGGCTGCTACAGTTGGCTCTGGGACTTTTTAAGGGCACAGATATTCCCCTGGAGACCAGAAGCAGAGAGTGAGAGGAAATGAAGAATAACAGCTTTCCGTGTTCCACCTTTTGCTTTTCTGCCTATGCTTCCTCTTGGAAGAATCTTACAGAAAGCCATTTGACAAGGCTGAGAAATGTAGTTTGCAGACTCACACTCAGGTCAACTATGATCACAGAGCAGAGTTTAGGTGCATATGGGGCTCAAGGACCACGGGCAAATGACCTACACACTGCACTTTACCAGAAAAAAAAATAGTAAATTCTACAAAAACAAACAAACAGCAACAACAACAAAACAGACTTATTTGGTTTCTAGTCTTTGATAGACTTTACAGACTCTAGGCTGTATCACAGTTAAGTGCAACTTAAAATGCTCAGTAAATATGGATAAATATTTGAATGAACAGATGCCTATTCCTATCCTGTTAAATAATTCAAATCAGTACTCAAATGATTGGCAGGCGATGCAACTGATTTTAAAGAAACACTTTAATTCATATGTACAAATTAGTACTGTCTTTTAAAGTACTGGCCACTTGAAAGTTAATATACTTTCAAACAGTGTTGCTATTACCCAAGGGATTTTCAGAACACGTCTGAAATTGCCATTCAGAGCTAGTTCTTGAGAAACACATGATAATTAGTAGAATCTAGTCCTGCCCACTTTTGGCCTCGTCTGAGTCACCTGGTTCTAATCTGGAGGATTTAATAAATTTCCAAAAGAAAATTCACTCTCACAGAATAAAGACTTGTTACTAATGGTGGTAAGTACTTGCCACCATTTCCAATTAAACTTGAGGCAACATGATGTCTTAGTCTACTTCTGCTACTTTGAATTTGGAATAAGACGACAAATGTGGTGGATAATAATAGTAATAATTTAAGACTTTGGCCTTTGTTGCTGTTCTAGGGAGAATCCCCACTGTGCCCTGCCCACCCTCACCCTCCCTAATTCCAGTAGGGTGTTTCTATATCCCAGGGTTATTTCCAGCTAAGACAAATGTATAAGCACAAAAGTGGTCCCCTAGTCTCTGACGTCTAGGACATGAACCAAGACCACATTTTACTATGCTCCACCTACTTCCCTAAAGGGAAGAAACCATATAGTTTTCCATACGCCGTATCCTTACGGCATTATGATGAAATAGGAAACTTCTCAAGAGCTAGTGAGGTAAGGATCACAGGTTGTTCCCAGCTTGAAGGGAAACATAAGTAATAATAAAAATCTTAAAACATCTCCATGGTGCTACGTGCCAGGCCCTTTTTATGCTTTCAATCTTCACAGTTTTGTGAGATAGGCATTTATTATTCCCATTTGGCAAATGACAAAGCTGGGACTCAGGAGGCGATTAACTAGACAAGGCTATTCATCTAGTAAAGGATCGTCCAGGGTTCAAACTTCGCACTCTGCTTCGAGTTTGTGCTTCCAGTGAAAAACTGCTATCTGGCAATTTTTAAACCGTCAGTACTGGCAACTGGAGAATTAATGGAAAAAAGAATTAACGAAACGCCCCACACCTCGTAAACAGTGCTGATACACCACAGAAGAGAACGCAACCGAGAGGTGGGCTGATGGGCCCACACGGTACCACCTCAGAGAGACGCGGCGCCGAATCCCCGGATACCTTCCGAGACTCCTCCGCCGCCACAACATCCCTCATTGGGCCCCTTCCTGGCGGCGCCAAATCGCGGGTGTCCAGAAAGAGGTGGGACTTCCGGCTAAGTCGAGCCAATCCTGGCCGCGCCGGAAATACCTATTGAGAAAGGGCTAAGGGACATCCTGCTGCTTGAAGGTCCTGGCGAATCTTGTTCCACAGACTCCGGTGAAAAATTGGGAGGGTACTCATCTGCTAATTGTCAAGTTTTCGGGGCAGTGGGAAACAAGAGTTGGGATATGGACAGCCGCTTGCAGGAGATCCGGGAGCGGCAGAAGTTACGGCGGCAGCTCCTGGCGCAGCAGGTCCGCGGCCCAGGGAGGGATCGCGAATGCGCGTGCGCGGTTTCCGCTTCTCTCCCCTGCCCTCCGCCCGGCTGTCTTTCCCTATCTACTGCGGAACCTGCCTTTCTGGTCCCGCCGCGACCGTGATCCTAGGGCCTACCTACCCTTGTTCTCATCTAACGCAGTACCCCGAATAGTCTCCATTTTGTGCAGCGATTGTGGTGTTGCTAAACCGAATGCCACTCTTGGTCTTCAGCAACATTATGGAATCGCCTAGTGTCTGGCGCAGGGCTCAATGATGGGGATACAAAGATTTGGTCTTTGTAAATAAATTACCGTAGTTCACGCAAGGAGTGACTTGTTATCCACTAAGTTTCTTTTCACTGTTCACATCGTATTCTGTGTTTTGCCTTTCTTCTTAGCACCTCATTGTTGAGATTGTGGCTTCCTTGTGAAATAGATTCATAGTATTTTCTTTGGGATCATGTCTAAAGACTGCATCGGAAGTAGCCTGAACGTAAATTTTAGATTGTGCATCTTTTGTGTTGCAGTCCACTGTGCTATGTATGGTGTCCTCGTCATCACCCACCGATCGTGTATGAATTCGTAACTCCTATCAGTTGTAGCAAATCCTTGAAACAGGTAGCATTATGTTCACTTACCGAATAACGAAAGAAAGGCCAGAGAGGTTAAGTAATTTTTGCTTCATGTCACTCATCGCTAGGCCAGAAAATTGACCCCAGGTTTGTCTCTCCAAAGCTTGTTTCACCGCTTCTTGTGTATAAGCTAACACTTGATTAGGAGAGTACACATGCAGAAAATGCAGATGTACACTTCTACTCTTAAGAGGCTGTGTTTCCCATTCTGTCATTCATATTAGTAAAAGTGATGGAGGAAATGCTAAGAGGCTGTAATGAGACATCTTAATGTTATTTTTTTTCAGTAATGAGACTTAGTTTTAGTAAATGGAAATCTGAAACCTATACTATTTTATGATCCAATGAAAAGGTTTATGGTATAGTGTTTAAAATGTGGGAATTTGGAATCAGATCTGTTCTGTCCCTCTGGCATGATCTAGGACAAATCCGGTATCTTTTCCAGGCCTTCTTTTTCCCAATTTGTTTTAGCATGTTGTCTTCAAAATGTTTAATAGCTTTGTTACCACGGAAAAAGGTTCTTATTCTTTAGTTTTCAATTCAAACTTCTATTTGAGTCAAAATGCATCCATAAACAATTATTTTTTTAGTGTCTTACTATGTGCCAGGGGATCTAGTAGTCATTGGCAATTCAACTGTGAATAAAAAGTAGTCCCTACCCTAAAAGAGCTTACATAGTGCATAAAATTTAATAATGGGTGCTGTTTATTCTATGTATCCCTTCTATGTATCAAGACTCTGCTAAGCTTTTTATATACATTATCTTCATTCATACAAGTCAGATACTATTTGCATCTTATAGATGCAGAAAACAGAGCTCAAAGAATTTAAGTTGCATGACTAACGGTTGCCTGAATGACCCAGTCAGTAGAGCATGGGACTTTTGATTTTGGGGTTGTAACTTCGAGCCCCATATTGGGTGTGGAGATTACTTAAACAAATATTAAAGAAAAATTAAGTTACATACTGAAGTCCACAAAACTGGTAAGTTTACAAGCTGCAGTTTTAGGCCTTTCTAGCTCTCTCTAGTACACTAGCTGCCTCCTACTCTTCTTGTTGGATAGGAACCATTTCACTTAAGTAAAAATGTCCAATATCATTGACAGACTTCCACTTTACCAGCTAATTTCAGCCTTTCTTTCAGTTGCCCTTCTCCATATGAACAATACAGAATGGTTTGTTACTCTCCAGAATGTGATTTGTGCAATAAATACTTTATGATTTTTGTAAAAATTGTCCTCCTAACTTTCTGATTCTGTCCATCCTCTATAGCACAGCTCAGGTCAGAACTTTGTAATGAAAGCTATTGTGATCTCTCTGGCTTATTAGGCTCTTCCATGGAGCTTATGTTGTCCTTACTGTTAAGTACGTTATTTATGTTACTTGTTACTTGTTGTTACTTGTTAAACATCAGCCATTTATGCCTGCTTTTTACTTAGCTGTACCTACCTTTATTTTAAAAAATCATACAAGGGTGCCTGGGTGGCTCAGTTGGTTGAGCATCAGACTCTTGATTTGGCTGAGGTCATGATCCCAGGGTCATGGGGTTGAGGCCTGGGTCAGGCTCCATGCTGAGCGTGGAGCCTGCCTAAGATTCGCCCTCTCTCTCTCTCTCTCTGTCTCTCCCTCTCCCTCTCCCTCTGCACCCTGAAATTTTTAAAAAAAATTTTAAATCCTATATGCTTTTTAACGTTTATTTATTTTTGAGACAGAGAGAGACACAGCATGAACGGGGGAGGGGCAGAGAGAGAGGGAGACACAGAATCGGAAGCAAGCTCCAGGCTCTGAGCCATCAGCCCAGAGCCCGACGCGGGGCTCGAACTCGCGGACTGCGAGATCGTGACCTGAGCTGAAGTCGGACGCTTAACCGACTGAGCCACCCAGGCGCCCCTAAATCCTATATGCTTTTAAATGATACCAAATTTTCCTAATTATTCAAATAATATATTTAGTGCTTCCATAATGGAAAATCTATGATTTACCTGTTCCAGTCATTCCATGATTTTGGAGGGGGGGGGCATGAGATAACAATTATATATGAACAGAATTTTGACTTAAGGCATTTCTATTGTAATACATTGTATTCTAATGTAGGCTCTAGTAGGAAATCTAGGTTCATTCAAATATTGAGCATCTACTATGAGTCAGGCATTATACAAGGTGCTAAACATACAAATACAAAGAAGACAGAGTTCATCCCTTTAGGGAGCTTACATGTCACTTGGGGAGAAGTAAACAAAAGTAAAGATAAAATAATTGAAGTATAAAAATACTTGGAAGTTGTGATAGACGATGAAACAATATAAATAGGGAATAAACAAAAGTAAAATGTAAAATCATTGAAAGCTGTATTAAGTGCTATGATCTGAATAGGAAATAAGATAAAAAGGAGAAAAGTGGAAGCAGGCTATTCTATGTACTCTTTAAGGAGCTAACTTGTACTCATCCAAACAGAGAGAGGAGTCCGTCATGGGAAAAAAGTTAACATTTAACTATGGGAAGTAGATGTGTCTTCTAACTAATGAGAATAGGGTTCAGGAAGATTTTATGGAAGAATTAAAATTTCAGCAACAGTTATAATTGGAAGAGATTTAATATTGGAGAAACCTTAGGGAGGTCATGAAGTGGGCAGACTAAAAAGGCAGTGACAATTATTTAAGATCAAGGCTGGGGACTAGAAGCTCAGATATTTTAGTGTGTCTTCTTCCCTTTCCTGAGCTAAAAGGCTATTTAGTGCAGATTTCCTCCTGTCCTTCTTGTACTTAAAAGTATTAAATGGTTCTTCATGGCCTGCAAATTGCATTCTGCACTTGTTGGTTTTGTATTTATTTATTTACTTATTTAAGGTTTATTTATGTATTTCGAGAGAGAGAGCACAAGTGGGAGAGGGGCAGAGAGAGAGAGGGAGAGACAGAATCCCCAAGCAGGCTCTGCACTTTCAGCACAAGCCCAAAGCAGGGTTTGAACCCATGAACTGTGAGATTATGACAGTTGGAGCTCAAGTTGGACGCTTAATCAACTGAACCACTCAGGTGCCCCTGTTGGTTTGGCTTTTAAAGTTTTCCATGAACCGATCCTATGTAGCCAGCCTATCTCAACTAGTAATTTGTTGTATTTTGCAAAATTTCCCCAACTGCTAAACATAATTTTCATACCCATTTTTTAGGTATTAAAATTCAGTATTGTGCCTGTAAATCACTATATAAAGACTTGGCTTGAATAAAACTGGATAGATATTTATTACAGCATGGGATAAATAAGGTATAATATGTGAGCTGATGGACGCAAAGTGTTTAACATAGTGCCTACCACCCTATGTATACTATATGTTAGTTGCTTTTTTGTTGTTATTGCTCCTACTACCAAATTATGTTTTATTATTTACTTAAAAAGTAGAGGATTGGCTAGAACTGTCTTAATTTCAAATATAATGAAAGTATAAAATGCTTGCCAACTCAGATTTGTTCTTAATTAACATAGTTTTGTTCCAAGGTATTTCCTGTTTTTCCTGCAAGGGAATTAAGCCATTTGCTTGCTGAGGTAGTTAGGGTTTTTGGTTGTTTTTTTTTTAAATACTTGATATATTAAATGTTGCTACAAATGTCTGGAAAGGCAATCCAATGCATTATGATCTAATTTTTCATTTTGCCTTTTCTCAGTTGGGAGCTGAAAGTGCTGACAGCATTGGTGCTGTGTTAAATAGCAAAGATGAGCAGAGAGAAATTGCTGAAACAAGAGAAACTTGCAGGTCAGTTGAATAGTTTTTGTTTGGGATTTTTTAGTGATGTTACTGTTGTGAAAGGCTTATTGTTTTAATAAACAGATAATCCTAGGTATGAAGGTAAGTAAATCATAGATTTTCCATTATGGAAGCATTAATGCTTGTTGTGACAAGCATCAAAATAAAGATTTCAGGGGTGCCTGGGTGGCTCAGTCAGTTAAGCTGATTTCAGCTCAGGTCATGCTCTCACGTTTTGTGAGTTCGAGCCCCACGTCAGGCTCTCTGCTGTCAGCACAGAGCCCACTTCAGATCCTCTGCCCCCCTCTCTTGCTCTGCCCCTCACCTGCATGCGTGTGTGCTCTCTCTCTCTCAAAAATAAATAAACATTTAAAAAAACAAAAAAATAAAGATTTCAGAAACATGGGTTTTTATTATTCATGAATTAAGAAATACTTATTTTTCTGAATATGTTAAGTTCCCATTCATAAAGTAGTTAGAAAATGGAATGTTAGACTAAGGGTTAGCTTAAAAACCATAAATAAATAATTATATTTATAAGTTTCTTATAAAAGAAAACACACTTTACCCTAAAAGTGGTATTCATTTGGTAGTTCATAAAACACTTCAGAGTTTTTCAGTATTCAAGTTCTTAATTTGAACATCAATTTTGCTTAAGACAAATTATATGATACGTAATATGGAAGTTTATTTTTGCCATACATTCCTTATAAAAGCTTAGTTTCTGATTTGGTTGCTTTCTCATAAAAGTAAAATACAGAATTATCAGTCAGGTTGTGTGACTTTTTAAATTTATAAACCAGATGGATAGATTCTATTTAATCAGGAAAAATGTACTTTACTCTGTTTTTATAAACTGTTATTTAATATTAATAGCTGCACTGGTACATCTTTCTGTATCTGTGTATGATACTTCAGTTTTAATTTTCAGGGCTTCCTATGATACCTCTGCTCCAAATGCAAAACGGAAGTATCAGGATGAAGGGGAGACAGACGAAGACAAGATGGAAGAATACAAGGCAAGTAGAGAACAGGGAAGTTTTATAGTCAGGAAAAAATAAGTCCTTACAATAATAGATTGTTATCCAGGAAAACAAATTTTATTAAAAACTTAATTTTAAATTTTCTAAAATAATCGTCAGTAGCATATGTATACAGGCATACCCCAGAGATATTGCAGATTTGGTTCCGGACCATCACAATGAAGTGAGTATCACAATAAAGCAAGTTAAATGAAATTTTTGATCTCCCAGTGCATATAAAACTTAGGTGTATACTATCTTACAGCCTATTAAGTGTGCAATAGCATTATGTCTGATAAAACAAGGTATATACCTTAATTTAAAAATACTTTATTGCTAAAAAATGCTAGCCATCATTTCAGCTTTCAGCAAGTCATAATCTGTTTTTGTTGGTGAGGGTCTTGCCTCAATATTGCTACAGCTTCTACATCAGCACCTGCTGCTTCACCTTACACTTTTATGTTACTGAGACGGCTTCTTTCCTTAAACTTCATGAACCAACCTCTGTTAGCTTCAGACTTTTCTTCTGTAGCTTCCTCACCTCTCAGCCTTCATAGAATTGATGGGAGTGAGGGCCTTGCTCTGCATTAGGCTTTGGTTTAAGGGAATGTTGTGGCTGATTCGATCTTCTGTCCATATTATAGCTTTTTCCATATCAGCAATACAACTGTTGCCCTTTCTTACCATTTGTGTGTTCACTTTCTTATCATTTGTGCATTCACTGGAGTAGCACTTTTTAATTTCCTTCAAAAACATTTCCTTTGCATTTACAACTTAGCTGTTTAGTGCAAGGGACATAGGTTTTGGTCTTTCTCAGATTCTGCATGCCTTTCCTCATTAAGGAAAATTAAGCTAGTAATTTCTAGCTTTTGACTTAAAATGAGAAATGTGCAATTCTTCCTTTTACTTGAATACTTAAAGGATGTTGGAGGGTTATTAATTGGCCTAGTTTCAGTATTGTGTCTCAGGAAATAGGGAAGCCCAAGGAGAGGGAGAGAGGGGAACAGCCAGTTGGTGGAGCAATCAAAACACAACATTTATTAAGTTCACCATCTTGTATGGACTCGGTTCATGGTGCCCCAAAACAATTACAATAGTAACATCAGAGATCACTGATCATAGATAACCATAACAAATATAGTAATGAAGTTAGAAATATTGTGAGAATTACTAAAATAAGATACAGAGACATGAAATGAGCAGATACTGTCAGAAAAGTGGTGTCAATAGACTTGCTCAATGCACAGTTGCCACAAACCTTCAATTTGTAAAAATTGTAATGTCTGAAAAGTACAATAAATTGAAGCACGATAAAATGAGGTATGCCAGTAATCGATTAAATTAAGATCTTTATTTCAGTTTCCTCATTTTAATGTAAGAGATGACATATAAAGCATAAGGCCTAGTAGCCATTGACAGTAATATTCTTTAGTAAGAGTAAGGAAGTGTGTGTATCAGAAACTTTGGATAATTGGATCAGGTTTCAAGTGGCTAGAATATGGTCTTTTTTGAGAGTTGCGTGATTCCATGTTTATTATATTGGGTAGTACAGTTAAGATATTTTGACATCTCATGCGCTAGACAGCAATGTAGAATTGTCTCTGAAAGAGGCTGAAGGAAAAAAACCCAACTTCTAAACCTATAATTGCAATATTTAGTTGAAAAGAAAGTATTATGGGGGCACCTGGGTGGCTCAGTGAGTTGGGGTTCCAGATCTTATTCTCAGCTCAGGTTGTGAGTCCAAGTCCTGTGCTGGGCGTGAAGCCTACTTTAAAAAAAGAAAAGGGGGTGCCTGGGTGGCGCAGTCGGTTAAGCGTCCGACTTCAGCCAGGTCACGATCTCGCGGTCCGTGAGTTCGAGCCCCGCGTCGGGCTCTGGGCTGATGGCTCGGAGCCTGGAGCCTGTTTCCGATTCTGTGTCTCCCTCTCTCTCTGCCCCTCCCCCGTTCATGCTCTGTCTCTCTCTGTCCCAAAAATAAATAAAAAGCATTGAAAAAAAAAAAGAAAAGAAAAGGGTCCCCTGGTGGCTCAGTCGGTTAAAGCATCAACTTTGGCTCAGGTCATGATCTCATGGTTCTGTGAACTCGAGCCCTACATCAGACTCTGCGTTGGCAGTGTGGAGCCTGCTTGGGATTCTGTCTCTCTCCCTCTCTCTCTCTGCATCTCCTCTGCTAGTGCATATTGCTCTCTTTTTCTGTTTCACAATAAATAATGTCTTGAAGTTATAAAGTGTCTTGATATTTTGAAGATATAAAATATAGATATAAAGATATTTTGAAGATATATAAAATATTTTGAAAATATAAAATAATAATATTTTGAAGATTTTAAAGAAAAGGATTATGTTTAAAAAGCCTATCTCCATTTTTTAAAGTTGATTGTTGTACAGCTATATTTAATAGAGAAGGGAATAAATAGTTTCAGTAAATCTCTAGGAATTTCAGTGATATAATTGGCCAATCTCATGAATACAGTTTTGTGCATTGCATTTTGGTATATGTTAATATGCAACTTAAAATTAGTGATTATTTTATTGTGATCATTTTATTTACTTACTAAATATTGTGATTGTATAAATATGTATATTTTACCATATACAGTTCCTTATATTTTAACATTTTTGATTTATAAAAAGAGTTTCATATGGTTTTTAATAGAAATAAAATTGCCCCATTGGTGGTCATATCTTTCATGATTTGAACTAAATTCTAATGTTAATAGTATGATATATGAGATAATTCTAGACAATTCAGTCAACAAAATTAGTAGTTATATTGATTTATCATTTATTGATAAGATGAAAATTTTTACTTATTATAAACATAACTAATTGGATGATGATGAGAATGCAGTCTTCAGTGTTTGACTGTAATGATAATTTGAAAAACTTATTGTATCTCAGGAAAAGAAAATATTTATATTGAGTCTTAATACTCAAGATATCATAAATATATAAAATATTCCTCATATACATAAAATGTCTACTTAATCTTCCTTTTCCAAGGATGAATTAGAAATGCAGCAGGAAGAAGAGAATTTGCCATATGAAGAAGAGATTTATAAAGATTCTAGTACTTTTCTGAAGGTAAATTTTCAAATCATAACCCTTCACATTTCATCTCTGCATGAAAAGATTTTAAGTGCTTATTTTCAATATTTTTTCAGTTATTGAGGGATCATTATTTTAGAATAATCATTTAAAATTATTCTTGAAATAGTCTGATATTTGGCTATTTGGGATGAGATAATGCTGTATTAATGTCTGTAGCTACTGAAGAGTAATGCTGTCAGTTACTGTGTTTTCAAATATTACTAAATTTTTTTAATCTATCAATTTTGATTTTGTATGGTCTCATAATAAAAAATAAAGTACAGAGTTAGTGCATCTGCCATTAGAGTAAATGCTCTTAATTTAATTTTGACTTTTTCTTTAGGGAACGCAGAGTTTAAATCCCCATAATGATTACTGCCAACATTTTGTAGACACTGGACATAGACCTCAGAATTTCATCAGGGATGTAGGTACGTTAGATTTGTTGGGAATATGCTATTGCTAACCCTTGATTACGTGATTTATCCATTTTGTGGATTATTTCTAACAAAATTATTTTTCCTGGCTTGGCTTCCCATTTCCAATCTCAGTACTTCTAGTATCCCTCCTTTCCCATCTAGCAGTGTTACTCTCTCCCTTCCCTTCCGTCCCTCCTTCCTCCTACCTTCTTTCCTTCTCCAGTTTGGTTCTGTGACTATACTTGCATTTTTATTTTATCTTCGTTGATTCCCTCTTCATTGCTTTTCCTTTCTTTCTGTAGATCTGATTTTCTCATCTATATTATTTTTTTTTTCATCTCTCTGAAGAATTTCTTTTAACACTTCTTGCAAGTCAGGTCTGTTGGCAACAAATTCCCTTAATTTTTGTTTTTCCAAGAAAGTCTATTTTTCTTTTGCTTTTGAAGAATAATTTCACAAAGTATAGAATTCTTGGTTGGTGTTTAATTTCTTTCAACACTTTAAATATTTCACTCCAATCTTTTCTTGCTTGCATGTTTCTGAGAAGTTGGATAATTGTTATCTTTGTTCCTCCATAGGTATGGTGTCTTTTTCCTCTGGTTTCTTTGGGATTTTTTTCCTTTATATTTGATTTTCTGTAGTTTGAAAATGATATGCCTTAGGTTTAGGGTTTTTTTTTGGCATTATCCTGCTTGGTGTTCTCTAAGCTTCTTGAATCTGGTTTGATGACATTAATTTGGGGAAATACTATTATTTCAACTATTTCTTCTGTTCCTTTCTTTTTTCTGGTATTTCTGTTATACATCTTAGATTTTTTGTAGTTGTCCCACAGTCCTTGGATAATCTATTTCACTTTTTTCTTTTCCTTTTTTTTTTTTTTTTTAGGTTTTGTTCTCTTTGCTTTTCAGTTTTTGAGGTGGCTGTTAAGATATCCTCAAGCCCAGAGATTCTTCCCTCAGCCCCTGTTCAGTCTACTAATAAGCCCATCAAATGCATTATCCCTGCATTTACAAAAACAGCTTTATTGAGAGAATTCATAGAACTCACCCATTTAAAGGATATAATTCAATTTTTTTTTTTTTAGTAAATCGAGTTTGTGCAGTCATTACCACAATCTAATTTTCATCTCTCCTAAAGAAACTCAGTACTCATTAGCATTCGGTTCCCATTCCCTCCCCTGCTACTCCCCCCAGCCTTAAGTAACCATTAATTAACTTTCTGTCTCTATCAATTTGCCTATTCTAAACATTTCATATAAATGGAATTAGACAATATGTGGTATCTTGGGACTGGCTTCTTTCACTTGTCACCTTGTTTCTGGGATCACTGATGTTGTGGCATGTGTCCGTACTTCATTTATTTTTACTGCCAGATAATATTCCATTGTATGTATATACCACATTTTATTCATTAATTTGGATTGTTTGTACTTTTTGGCTGTTATAAACAGTGCTGCATGAGTATTCACACAAGTTCTTGTGTGAACATACGCTTTCATTTCTCCTAGGTATATACCTAGGAGTGGAATTCTTGGGTCATGTGTTAATTCTGTGTTTAACTTTTAGAGAAACTACACAACTGTTTTTCAAAACAGTTTATATTCTTGCCAGTTTCTTCCTGTGCTTGACATTTACTATTATATATCTTTTTGATTATAGCCATCCTAGTGAGTATGAAATGATATTTCATTGTGATTTTGACTTGCATTTTCCTAGCGACTAATGATATTAGGCATCTTGTCACATGCTTGTTGGCTATTTAAATACCTACTTTGGAGAAATATCCAAACCCTTTGCTTATTATTTTTTTTTAATGTTTATTATTTTTGAGAGAGAGAGAGAGACAGAGAGCAAGCAGGGAAGGGACAGAGAGAGAGGGAGACACAGAATCGGAAGCAGGCTCCAGGCTCTGAGCTCTCAGCGCAGAGCTCGACGCGGGGCTCGAACTCACAGACCGCGAGATCATGACCTGAGCTGTAGTCGGCCGCCCAACCGACTGAGCACCCAGGTGCCCCCCTTAGCTTATTTTTTAATTGGTTATTTGTCTTTTTATTTATTACATTATAAGAGTTCCTCATATATTCTCAGTATAACTCTTTTCTCAGACCTATGGTTTGGAAATATTTTCTCCCATTCTGTGTAGTGTCTTTTCATTTATCTGATGGTATGATTTGCAGCACAAAAAAAAATTTTAATTTGATGTAATCTGATTTTTGTTGCTTATAGGCAGTGTTACTTTTGAAGTAGAAACTGATTTTAGTGTTTTCATGAGTAAAATTTAGATGCAGCATAAAAAGTCATGATAATGCTAAGTGAAATAAGCCAGTCACAGAACAAATATGCAAGTACTTACAGAAGTACCTAAAATAGTATATGTAATATGATAAATACCTACACTTTCATGAGTACCTACATAGTCAGATTTCTAGAAGCAGAAAATAGAACAGTGGTTGTCAGAGACTGGAGGAAGGGGAAAATAGGGAGTTGTTAATTGGTGTAAAGTTTCGGTTATACAAGACAAATTAGTTCTAGAGACTTGCTGTATAGCATAGTGCTTATAGTCAACAATGTTACTGACTCTAGTCAATAAAATTTTTAAAATTTGTGAAGGGTAGATCTCATCTTAAGTATTCTTACTACACGCGCATGCACATGCGCACCCTCACACACACACACACACATACACACACCAAGAGGAATACAAGAAAACTTTTAGAGATGATGGATATGTCTGTTACACCTATGAACATGGTAATTCATAGGTGAATGCATATATCTAAATTCATCACATTGTGTACATTAAATATGTTTGGTTTTTATATATCAATTATACTTTAGGAAAGCTGTTTTTTAAAGACACCTGACTCTACTGTGATTCAAACCTGACTGTAATAACATCTTCAAACTTGCTTTATTTGAAATTTGTTTTATAACCACTGATTGAGGAGGCTTTACAAAATCTTTCATTTTTACTCTTTGATGTTAAAGTTATTAATGTCTGTACTTTTGGTTTTTAAATTAAGTTGCTTATATGATTTATACTCTTAGGAATATGTTTCATGTGGGGGGGAAAGAAAACCAAATAAGAGCTTTTAGGAATCCTTGATATTCGAGTGCACTTATCCCTACAGTTTTTTAAATAGGCAATATGCTGTTTTACCTAAAATCTTTTCTGAGCTCAAAGATCTAAAATATTTTTGAGGACATGGGAACAGAGACTCTCCTGTTTTTAAGTACTCTTTTAAAAACTCCTGTTTTTAAGTACTTATACATGTTTTTTTTTAAGATCTTAAGCCTGAAAATACATGTGAAGATTTGGTTTATAATATGGAGATGTGAAATCTTTACAGTTATAAATATTCATAGGAAAACAATTTGTCTTGGAGGTGAGAGCTGATCGACTACTAGGGACTCATTATCTTCTTTACTAGATTTGTTCCAGGATTGTGTCCATGAGCCATAGCCAACTAATTTAAGATCATCAGCAGGGTTTCTCTTACCTGTAACTATTCTTTGTTTCTCCTTGTATGTAATCACAAAAAAGAAAAGAAATATTGTCTATGCTTTTAATAACTATTTAAGAAGCTAACTACCAACCTCAATAATCACTAGATTTTTAAGGGAAAAGAATTCTTCTAGCTAAAAAAAAGGGGGAAAAACTTGATAGAAGGCAGTGTTTTTTCTTTTCCTTAGAACAGAATGGTGAAACTTAATGCTGTGTATGAGCAGATTTAACTTAAATATGAGAAATTAAATGGTGTATTGATTTGAACTGGGCTTTAGAACATCTGGACCCTTGCCTGCATATGGGATTAGGGTCATTAGATATGAACTGTTTTAAAAATACTCAAAATAGGGGTGCCTGGTTGGCTCAGATCATGATCTCACTGTTCATGAGTTTGAGCCCACATCAATTAGCTGCTGTCAGCGCAGGATCTGCTTCGGATCCTCTGACCCCCTCTCTGCCCCCCCCCCTCCCCCACTTGTGCTCCCTCTCTCAAAAAATCAACAAACATTTTTAAAAAATCAGTGCAAAAAAATATTTAAAATTAATTTTTTTTTAAAAGGACAGGAGACTAAAGTGGTCGTTGTCTATTGTTTTGTTTCTTGAGAGGGCCCGTAACCCTTTGAATTCACTGATATTAACTTAAAGAGTATTAAAATTTAGAATTTACTACTTTTTCTCCTCAGGTTTGGCTGACAGATTTGAAGAATACCCTAAACTGAGGGAGCTCATCAGGCTCAAGGATGAGTTAATAGCTAAATCTAACACTCCTCCTATGTAAGTGTGTTTTCTCAATTGTTTTTTATTCCCAACTCAGCCTTAAAATAGCAGTCTTTTTATCCTGTAACCTTTCTATTTGAAAAAAGTTCAGCACCTATATGGGGTTAACACACTGTGGTTTTCAGTTTGGTAAAATAGATGTGTTTGAAACTCCAGTGCTGAGTACACTAGTAGGTTCTCATTTCTTTTTTTTTTTTTTTTTTTTTTTTCAGTTAATTTCCTGAAAATGTCTTTAAATGTTTTCTTCTTAGAAAAATCATTCATGTTTGTTGTATTCTTGAGTTTCCTAAAATGTTTTCAAGTGATTTTTTTCTCTCAAAAAGTAATTTATTTATTGAAGGAAGTTTAGAAAACTTAGATGAAGGAAAAGAATAAAAATTAATTATAACTCAGCATTCAGGGATACTATTCATAGCATTTTGGAATATGAAAATTCATGTTAACCTTTGCTAACCAGAACGTTTTTCTCAGAAGTGTATAAAAAGTCTTTGAAATTGGAGAATCTGCCTATTTCACATTTAGCTTACTTCGAACAGTTTGCTAAAATGTGTACTGTTAGTGATGAAGAGCCGCAAAGAAGTCTGTGTGAAGAAAAATATTAGCAGACTCTAATATCTAATTTAAAAATAGTCTTACATTTAAAGTAGTTTATATTTAAATTACTTTCATACTATGTGGAAATAACTTTTCAGTAATGACTAGTTGTAACATACTAGTTAGCCATAGAAGACTATTAATAGAGAAATAATTTTACTAATAAACAATAAAAGAAAATTACATCCATCTCTAGAAACAGTGTTTCTAAATTTTAAAGCTTACAAATAGTTTTTCTAACTTAATTAAGAAAGAAATAATGTGATATTCCTTAGAGAATTCAGATGATGATGGAATGGGGCTCAGAGACTTACATAGTAGTATGAGTTTTCACTGTAAAAATGAGAGAAGTACATTCTGGATATACATGGGGGAATATGCTATTGGCTGGTAGTGTGATTATATCCATCTTCTAGGGAAGAGTGTTGGTAGATGGTTTACTATCTATACTGAAGAAAGATAGTCCTGCATAAAAAAGGTATTCAGTAACTAGTTTATGATTACTTTGTAAATAGTGTTTAGTAATATTTACGAAATTCCTTTCTTTATTATCTGTAAGGTATTTGAAAACTCTTAGTCACTTTTTATGCCTTAATCAAATAGGTACTTACAAGCAGATATAGAAGCCTTTGACATCAGAGAACTGACACCTAAATTTGATGTGATTCTTCTGGAACCCCCTTTAGAAGAATATTACAGAGAAACTGGCATCACTGCTAATGAAAAATGCTGGACTTGGGATGATGTATGATGAAACTTTCTACATTGTAATTAATTATTTATTTTTCAAATGAATATATATTATTTGGTGAGAAGATTATAAATATTCTTACATTTTTAGGAATCATAATTGCAGATTTACAGCGTATAATGTGACAGAAGATCCAGGGTACATTAACAAATACTATAATATCTTTGGTCTGATTCTTCTTTTTGGGGCTGAAGTTGAGCCGGCAGTGAGTTAGTAGTCTGTAGAAGACTCACAATTCCAGTCTTAGAGTCCTAGCTAGAAAAGTCTAAAAACTAAATGATTGATAACTCTTTCTGCACTTGCCTAGTTTTAGTAAACATTAGAGTATAATACAGAGATAGATAGGTAGATATAAAACGATTTCTACTTTTCAAGGAACTTATAATGGATAAAAAAGATACGTAATTTCAGTATAATTGTGATAAAGTTACATTTTCCTAAATAAAATTAAGCAAGCTGATAACTACAGTTAGTTACGTAAAGTCATCTGTTTTTACTGATCAGTAACAAAAATAACAAATATTTGTTGAGTACCACTCTGTACTAGGCAATGTGGTAGGTATTGGAGATTCGAAGATGAATAAGACTTGGTACTTGGACTAAAGGAGCACATAGTTAAATGGGATAAATATTGATCTAAACAGATAATTGCATTATTATTTTGTTCGATAATAGAGGATTGCATAAGATGATCTGAGACAAACTGACCAAGCCTTGGAGGATGGGTCACATGAACAAAGAGGAGGTGACATGTTAACAATATAAATAGACTAGTTGGAATTGGCCAGATGAAGAAAGGGATGGGCTAGTGATTCCAAGTGAAAGGAACAGCAAGAGCAGAAGGGATGGTGGGAAAGAATATCTGGTTTGTAGGTTGATGTTGTTAGAACACAAGTTGGAACTCTTCTTGAGATGATGTCTTCTTAGAAGCTTAGACTTTTTTCCTGAAGACACTAAGTTGTCTTTGAAGGGCTTTAAACAGCTTAGTTAAAGTGTCATATTAGTGTGTGGAGAATGGACTAGAGGAAAAGTCTGGAAAAGAGAGAGCAGTTAAAAGACTGTTGCAGTAGCCCAGTTAGGAGATGAAGGGACCTTGAATTAGAGTGATGGTAGTAAGAACAGAAAGGTGATAAATTTAGTAATGTTTTGTAGATACTTGGGTGAGATCTAGTGATTGGACTGAGGGGGAGAGTTAAGGATGATGCAGAGGTTTGAGTCTTGGGATAAGTGGGTTGAGTTTTCACCAGCTGAGAAAGAGTGGATTTAAGAGTTGGATTAGAGGGGTACCTTGTGGCTCAGTCAGTTAAGCGTCCGACTCTGGACTTGAGCTCAGGTCACAGTTTTTGAGTTAAAGTCCCGCATGGGACTCTGTGCTGACAGTGTGGAGCCTGCTTGGGATTCTCTCTCTCTCTGCCCCTCCCTGCTTATGTTCTCTCTCTGTCTCTCAAAATAAATAACAATTAAAAAAGCTGGATTAAAGGGATTAGATCATATTGAATATGTTGATTTTGACGTGTATGTGAGACATCCGTGTGGAGTCGTGATAGAAATATGTAATTCAAAGGACAGACAGATCTGGTCTCAAAATACAGATTTAGAAGATTAGCACATAAAACCCATGAGAATGGATGAATTTGTCCAGAGATAGTGTCTCAATTAAGATAAAATGTGGATTAACAGTAAGGCCTCAGGAAACTTTTACATTTAAGAGGCACATGTAAAAGAAGATCAAAAGCATGGATCAAAAATGAATAAGGAAAACCAAGAATATGAATGTCCTAGGTGCCAAGGGAATAGGGAATTTCAAGGAGAGAGTAGGCAAGAGTGTTAAGCACAGAAGGGAAGCAGGGAAAGGAAAGGACTGACACTGTAAGGCTGCTGTTTCATAGGAAACCATGCTGAATCCTTGCATGTCCTCTCTGAGTTAATGATAGTTACTATTATTAATATTATTTAATCTTCAAGATACACCTCCAGTTTTTCCTCCTGGAAGCTTTTCCTTTTATCTTTGATCCCACTGACATTTTTATTTGTATTTTTATGGCTCTTACCACTTTGAAAAAATCTCATCCTCTGATGATGAATGTAATTTGTGCTTATTGTTGAAATTCAGAATGTTATACAGTATATTATATTCCCAAGACTTAAGGTAAAAGACCTACTGCTCTTGATGCTTATTGCTGAGAAGTTTTCCAGATAGGTTGCACAAATTTACATTCCTTCCAGCAGTGTTTAAGAAATACCTATTTAACCATTTCCTCATCAAAATTAATACATAAAAACAATCTTTGTGAGTTTAGTCAGAAAAAAAAATTGAAAAAATAAATCTTTATGTCTTTGATTAGTATAGTTGATCCTTGAACAAAGTGGGCTTGAACTGCATGATTCCTTTTTTGTGTGGATTATTTACAGTAGTGTAAATGTATTTTCCTTATGATCTTCTAAGTTACATTTTATTTTTTCTAGCTTACTTTAAGTATAGATTATACAATATATATAACATACAAAATGTGTTAATTGACTCTTTATGTTATCAGTAAGGCTTCCAGTCAACAGTAGGTTATTAGTCGTTAAGTTTTGGGAAGTCAGAAGTTACCCTTGCATTTTCTATGGGCGGTAGGGGTTGGTGCCACCAGCCCTTGTGTTATTCAGGGGTCGGCTGTAATTAGGTTGAACTTTTTTCTCTGGCCAGTCTCTGAGGTTTGGTCACTGAAGGCACAGGAGCTTCAATTATATGTGACAGAACAGACCAATAGGATTTCTGAAATAAAGGAATTCCATTTTATATGCATGTTCTTGATTTCAGTCTAATTTCACTGAACAACTCGGGCTAGCATATTGAAAAGTATTGTCTGGCCCAAGACCCTAAGTTCTTAACTTTTATATGATAATATCCTAAAGAAAGTGCCAGTAGTTAAAATAATAAATAGAATATAAATAAAGAATATGAATAAGAAAAGTGTTTGGATTTCACAAGGCATTCTCTTTCACATTAGAGAGTCAGTAGTGATCAATGGATTTTGGTAAAGGATATTAAAATACCAACTTTTTAAAATACTAGCACTTAGCATTTAGAACTGCAGTGTTGAGAGAGTAATTTGCTTGATGCTCTTCACTGTTGTGTGTCATCACTTATTTTAGCTCTTTCATGTATAAATATGTAGGAATATGTGTATGTGTGTATTACATATTTACTTATTCATATTCCTATGAGAATATTAGATGAGAGATTTCAAGATTTTAAAAGAAGTATAAAACTCAGTAGGTTAATACATATTGTAACTTATTTCCATTATTATTGCCAAATAATGTTTTTCTATTTAGATTAAGTTAGAGATGATACGGTTATAACTCAAATGGATGTTACTAAAGTTAAAATTTTTTAAATAAATGAAATATAAGTATCTGCTTGAACCATGGTCTGTCTCTGAAATGTGGCAGAAAGCTAGAAGAAAAAGAATGTCATAAAATGATTGGTTTTATAGTCTTTTATATGAGTATGTATTATCCCAAAATTTACAGAATTATTGAGGAACTTTTTTTTTTTTAATGTGAATACTCAACACATAAAAGGCAAACAAAATTATAGACTGTAATTTTTTTCTTAGTTTTTTATTTAAATTCCAGTTAGTTAACATACAGTGTAATATTAGTTTCAGGAGTAGAATTTAGTGATTCATCACTCATATACAACACCCAGTGAGCATCACAAGTGCCCTCCTTACTGCCCATTTCCCATTTAGCCCATCCCACCACCCACCCCTCCTCCAGCAACTCTCAGTTTGTTCTCTGTAGTTGAGTCTGTTTTATGGTTTGCTTCTCTCCTTTTTCCCCCTATGTTCATCTGTTTTGCTTCTTAAATTCCACACATGAGTGAAATCATATGGTATTTGTCTTTCACTATTTCACTTAGCATAATACACTCTAGCTCCATCCACATTGTTGCAAATGGCAAGATTTCATTCTTTTTGATTGCTGGGTAATATTCCATTCTGAATACATATCCCATCTTCTTTATCCATTCATCAGTTTATGGACATTTGGGCTCTTTTCATAGTTTGGTTGTTGTCAATAATGCTGCTATAAACATTGGGGTGCATGTATCCCTTTAAATCAGTATTTTTGTATCTTTTGGGTAAATACATAGTAGTGTAATTGCTGGATCCTAGTCTATTTTTAACATTTTGAGGAACCTCCATACTGTTTTCCAGAGTGGCTGCACCAGTTTACATTCCCACCAACAGTGTAGGAGGGTTCCCCTTTCTCTGCCTTCTCACCAACACCTGTTGTTTCCTGTGTTGTTAATTTTAGCCATTCTGACACGTGGGATGTGATATCTCATTGTAGTTTTGATTTGTATTTCCCTGATGATGAGTGATGAGCATCTTTTCATGTGTCTGTTAGCGATCTGTAGATATTCTTTGGAAAAATTGGGCTGTATTTTTTTTGGCATTTTAGAACTAAAATGGTCATTATAATAAAATGTGCATATTGATTTATTTTTATCTAGAATTTCTGTAGATGCTGGAAACTAAATATTCCCCAAATATTTACTATATTTCATTTTAATTTTGCCCCTCACTTTGGGATAATTTAACCTAACCTCTTTTTTCAGTTTCTTTTTCTGTAAATCATAAAGTATTGCACTCAAATTACATCTTACAAAAGTCCATAATTCTATAAATATGGTTCCCTGTAACCTCTTTCTGTATAAAGTCAAGTGTATGTATATGTGTGTGCATGTGTGTGTGTTTTCTTAATATAGAATAAGAAAACAGTAGAATAAGTTCTAAGGATAAAATTTATTTTCTAATGAAAATTAGTACATCTAAAAATAGATCTACTGAAAGTCTTGATAAATCTCAGGGGTTATTCTTTTGGATTTAGAATGACTGGGAAACAAAATACTTTTATCAATATTGTTTTGGTTTCCTACAGATTATGAAGTTAGAAATTGATGAGATTGCAGCTCCACGATCATTTATTTTTCTCTGGTGTGGTTCTGGGGAGGGATTGGACCTTGGAAGAGTGGTAAGATCATTTTTTTAAAGTGGATTTTTAGTCATAAGAAAAAATATAAAAAGTTTGAAGATAGATGTTATTTTGTCCTTTGTTTCTTGAATATTGCTAAAATACTCAGAAGGAAAAAAATGTGATTAGAAAAGAATGTACAAAAGGCAGTAGTACCCTTTGGTTAGCTAGCATTAGGGTTCAAGAAGTCAAAATATGATTTATTACAACTTCAAAAGAACAGTTTAGGCATTTGATACTGCAACTCAAAAACAAGCTGCTTAGTGTCATTTACTGCTCATTATGAATAGCTAAAAAGTATTCTGAATAACATTAACTCCTGAATTCCAAATAGAAGCCAAATCAAATTGGAAAAATAACAGAGCATCCGGAACACATAGTTTGAATAATTGAGTAAGAGTGACAGGGAAGTTACATAACACCTCTTTTTTAAGCGCCTTATGTTTACTGTATTTCAGAACTCTTTTTTATTGCAATATTTTGAATTTCTAAATGGAAACAAAATAGTGTATGCTTTTTTACCTAAGAATAATGGGAGCATTGTAGCTAAGTATTAGAAGGCTTCATTCAGTTTTGGTCTCAGTTCTGCTGTCCAGCAGTAAAACTTTGGGTAAAGAGATATTTACACTTGTGGGTTTCAGTTTCCTCACTTGTTAATAGATGATACCTTCCATTTTTAGGACATATTACTTGTTATACAGCACACGATCTCATTTAATCTTGGCAATTTTAGGAAGTATCCATTTGACAGGTGAAGAATTTAAGTAGGATTATATTGAGATAAATTTGTTCTAAAATCCTGAAATTTTACAGTTACTTTGTATTTATAAAATAGCAAGTTTGAGACTGTTGAATAATATTATTGCTTGTGTCATTTATTAACTCCCAAGGTAAGACTATAACTATTCTGATTGGGAATAGTTATTTTTTTGCTTACTCCTTTCCAAGATGTTCTGGAAAAGCTAAGCAAATAGAAACATACTATATGTTTTTACAGCTATGTTGGTATTTACCTTTTGTAGCTCTAATGCCTGGCTTGGGGCTTGCCTTCTGCCTCCCGAATTAGTTTGAAAATGATTAGGAGGTTTTATCGTTTTATTCATGCAGCAGTCTGTCATATTGGTAAAAGCAGATTTGGGCCAAAAACGATTACAAAAATAATTAAGCATAAGAAATCCTGGTGAGCTTTTGTTAATTGATTAGGGCACGAAGATATAGACCCTTGTGATGTATAAGGAATTTCCAGTGCAAAACAGATAATTGTCAACAGGAACAGATACTGATCTTGATTTTTAGATTTTAAAATAAAAATCCAGGTTTTCGTTTTGAGGTGTTTCTCATGATAAGAGTTTACACAATAAGAGCATTCCTGACATGAACAATACCAACATTATCGTCTTGCACTATATGCTTATTTCCCCCTACTTTACTCTTAAATCAATGAGGGGGTAAGGACATATCTTGTTTTTATTCCCACCAGCTACTCAGCACCTATATATGCTAGTAGCCCTCAGTATTAGCAAGTAATAAGGTACGTAATTTTAAGTATTTTAGTTTTTTGAAGTTGTTAGTATTAAGTATATAAAAATAACATAAGACTCATTTGAAAACAAGCTATCAATTAGAATATGTTCAATAGTTTTTAGCTTTGTCAGGATAGGAAATTGAGGTACTAGGAATCAAATCATCTGTTGAATTATTTTATGATTAAAGAGGGACTGAGTGCTTTATGATTTAAAACCCACTTTCTGTTGATGACAATGGAAGGTAGTATTAAAGAATTGGAGTACTATGTAATCCTTTCTATGTTTTGATACTTAACTATATAGATTATATTAATATCTGAAAGGTATTTATGCTTTCTATATAATGGCCATATATTTAAAGACTTTAGTATTTCCTTTTTTCTATTTCTGCACTAAAAATTACTATAACATCTTGGATTTAGTGTCTCAAACCTCTAGGAAGTTTTTTTAATACTGGTTGGTTATTTTAAGTACTGTTTATTTCTTTTAGTTAAGGATTTTTTTTTTTTAATTCTTTCATTTCTAGTGTTTACGCAAATGGGGTTACAGAAGATGTGAAGATATTTGTTGGATTAAAACCAATAAAAACAATCCTGGAAAGACTAAGACTTTAGATCCAAAGGCTGTCTTCCAGAGAACAAAGGTATTGCCTTTACTGTTTTGTTTTCTTTATTTTCATTATTTTTCCCCAACTTTTCCAAATGACTGTATACTGTTTAATTTTGGTAGAAAGATTATTTTCTTAGATTTGCACAAATGGCATTGAACAGTATAGAATTACATCAAGTTTAATTTTTAAATTCAGTATGTTTTGTTCACTGTGTTTTATTCACTATGTTAAATTCAACCTTCACGGTGCGGGAGAAGGTAGTATATATTTTTGTATGTCCTAAACTGCTGTTAATTCTAAATCACTTTATGTATGGGCTTTTGGTACCTCTGAGCCCCACCAGACTTTTTCCCTTTCTCTGAGCCCACAAAAAAGAGGCAGTAGCAATACTCATAGCTGGCTGCCTTGGAAGCATATTTTTCTCCTTCCCTTTTTCCTATATAAGAACCCTGAGAACCTACACAAGAACCTTGAGAACCTCTGCTCTATACAACTTCCCTGTTACTTCAGGCTTTAAAAGTTTGTCCCCCCAGTCTTTTACTCTTTAGGGAGCCATTCGTGGGAGTCTTTCATATTAAGTCTTTCTTAAACTGGAAAATTCAAAATTCTTTTGAAAATTCTTTGAAGGGAGCCTAAGCTACTCTTGCCATGGTTCATGGAGTCAAGTGAGAGATTAATTTAACCCATACTCCTGCCAGATTAAATAGAGAAGGTCAAAAAACAAATGAAAAAAAAAAAAAACTGTTTGATTTTCACATTTTCGTATGTTGAGTTATTAGAAGTCTGTATCCCATGTTAAAAGGCCCTTCTCCATATAAAAAGGCATCTTGTATATAGTTTTGATCTTGGATTATTTGAGGCCCAGTATAACACCCTTTTAAGATTCCAAGGTCAAGTGCCATGTTTCCATAACTGGTAGAAACAAGTTATTATCTAGTATTGCAGAAAGAAAGACTCTATGGTCATTGATGCAGTTCTAAAATGTGATGGCCCCAAGTTTAACACTGTTGTCTCTAGCTTCCCTGGCAATCTTCCCACATCCAGAAATCCAGGCTTTCCTATAGTGTTTTTGCCCATAGAACTATATCCCAAAGATTTGAAGAAATGAAGTCTGTTTTAGAATTGGGGACATCAGAAATGTAAAATGTTATGAAATATGACTGTTGATGAAGAGATTAATTGGCCTGCTCTTATTGTTTTTTAGGAACACTGCCTTATGGGGATCAAAGGAACTGTTAAGCGTAGCACAGATGGGGACTTCATCCATGCTAATGTTGACATTGACTTGATTATCACAGAAGAACCTGAAATTGGCAATATAGAAAAGCCTGTAGAAATTTTTCATATTATTGAACATTTTTGTCTTGGTAGAAGACGCCTTCATCTATTTGGAAGAGATAGTACAATTCGACCAGGTAGGACCTCAGAAAAACTCAAAAAAATCTTTTTGGTCCCTTGGGATATAGGTGTCAAGAAATGGTACAGAGTACTCTGTAATATAAAATTCTTACGATGTATTTGATTCCTCTTGCTGTACTTCACATATGCCGAGTTCGTTCTTGTCTCTTCATGGTCCTCTCCTTTCAAATACCTGACAGACCTTTTCTCACACCTCTGTCTCAACTGGCCACCTTCCTGCTCCATTCCCCTCCTTCCACTCCTGTCTTTCCCCTTACTCTGTTTTCTTTTTCTTCATAGCACCTACCATTAGATGAATTACACATTCATTTGGGCTTACGTTTATAATCAGTTTCTCCAACATGCAGTCTCATAGAAGGCAAAGATTGTCTTCCTTACTTCTTTATACCCAACATTCAGATTATTCAGTAAATAATATGATGAAGAAATGCATAAATGAATGAATCATCCTGAAGAAAATAACCATATATTTGTGAAATACAGACCTTTGTTTTATTAGTAACTAAAATACCTGGCTTGTTTGCTTACATGTATAGTGGTGGTGTCTTTTCAAAATTTTAACTTTTAATAGTGTTCTTTTAATATTTATTTATTATTGAGAGACAGAGAAACATGAGCAGGGGAGGGGTAGAGAGAGGGGGAGACATAGAATCCGAAGCAGGCTCCAGGCTCTGAGCTGTCAAAACAGCCCGACGCGGGGCTCGAACTCACAGACTGCGAGATCATGACCTGAGCCGAAGTTGGTCACCTAGCCAACTGAGCCACCCAGGCGCCCCCAAAATTTTAACTTTTTGTGAAATCAGTGTAATGTGAATTTACTATTTTGAAAAAAAGAAAAAGACTTATGTTTGAGGGTGGTGGTAGAGATGGAAAAATGGGATTGAATAGGAGCAACATGGAGGTTAGTGGTTGAATTTCTAGCACCTATCATCTGGGGTAATATTGTTGAGAGTAGAGGCAAAAGTTGGCTCCAGGATTTTAACCAGAAAACTAATGGTATCATTTCCCCAATTAGGAAGGTGAATAAAGTTTATTACATTTACACTGAGCCCAAACTCAGTGTAGTGTGTAATTTTTTTCTAAGTGCTACTCTCACAGAATGTGAAACAAGGATGGAGATGAGGAAGATAAGTTACAGTCATGCAGGTGAAATAAAGATACATATCTATGAAGTCTGTATGACCATTATTAAATACCATGTTTTCTATAAAAAGATGAATATCAGGTGATAGGGGCATCTTTAAAAATGCATTAGAGATTTGAAATAGGTCCTAAGGGACCAGTAAGAAAGAACTGGAAACAAAAAAGATAATCTTTCTTTCCCCCTATTTCAGGCTGGCTTACAGTTGGACCGACTCTTACAAATAGCAACTATAATGCAGAAACATATGCATCCTACTTTAGTGCTCCTAATTCTTACTTGACTGGATGTACAGAAGAAATTGAGAGACTTCGACCAAAATCACCTCCTCCCAAGTCTAAATCTGATCGGGGAGGTGGAGCTCCCAGGGGTGGAGGAAGGGGTGGAACTTCTGCTGGCCGTGGTCGAGAAAGAAATCGATCTAACTTCCGAGGAGAAAGAGGTGGCTTTCGCGGGGGCCGCGGAGGAGCACACAGAGGTGGCTTTCCACCTCGGTAACTTTGTTAAGACACTGGTCTATTAATGCCCCTCCACCTTCTTTACTGTAGTTTGAGTTCTCATTGGGAGACTTAGTGTAGTACTCACTTCCACCTGGCACTCCGCTATAGTTTCTCTAAGCTGCAGGAACACCTTAGCCAATCTCCCGTGCAGTTGTCACACGCACTGTTGTGTGTCACACACACTGTTGTCCAGGATCAACATCATCCTGCCTTTGGTCGTGTGCATGTAACTGAACAATGCAACAAATACCTTCCTTTCAGAGACCAGTTTATTCTGATAGATTCCAAGTAATTACAAAGGCTTTTGCTTTTTAGAAGTAGTTTAAGTGAACAGTGAAAAAGAGCCATCTGTAGTATCACACCAGTGCCAAGACAGATGATAGTAGCCATCCTGCCACTGCTGTCACAGCAAATGGAAAGCTTTTTGGGAGCTTTGATGGAATGGATTTGGGACAGATGGTTAACTTCTGTCAGGGTTTTAACATTTTCTTGATGAAACAATAAAAAGAAACTTTTTTTTTTCTTTTTTAAGAATCTTGAACTCATACGATTTGACTGCTACTCAGACATTGAGAGACTCTGAACAAAATCACCTCCTCCCAAATCTAAATCTGCTGGGGGAGGTTGGTGCGCCCAGCGGTGGGCAGAGGGAAAGGTAGAATTGAGTAGGCAGACAAAAAAAAGAGAAAAAGCTCATTATAATTTCAGTTGCATTGCTACAGATGGCTGTTAATCACACTTCTTAAGCAAAGAAGGACAAATCTCCAGGTGTTAGAACTTTGGTGTAGACTTGAACTTGGATTGACCTTGAAAGCAGCTTCATATCCCTTAGCAGAATAAAGAAAATGGAGGCAACAACAGAGAGACCTGGTTATCAGGTGTTTTGGGGAATAAAGTAATTGGTGATGAGGAAATAACATCTTTAAAATTGTTATGGAGAAAACTTAATATAAAAACTAATTACAGAAAACCCTTAAGACACCTTAGAAAATGGAACTGTAGTTGCCTTTTATTAAAACCATATGGTGTGTTGTTTTTAAGACACTGGTTTTGCAGATCAGTTGGTTGTATACAACTATGCTGTCATTTCTCTTCCTGTACTGTAACTCATGTTTTAAATGAATTTGATGAATGAAATAATACCATTATTCTTGAAAAATATATTTTTTATTCTGTGTATAATTTTTCTAATGAAACTTTAAACCTTTGAAATGTGGTAGTATGTTTTCTGTAAGTGGAATTGCCTTTGTTACCAAATGAATAAGGACTGACCTAAGATCAGACTTTTGTTTTGGTCTGTGATGCATTTTAGTAGCCATTCTGAGCTTTTCATTGGCTCGGATCATATGTAAAATAAGGTTATGTTACACACACTAAAGACTCAGTTTGAAGATAAGGACTGAAAATAGATACAGGGTTGAGATCCTAAAAAGCCTGCTGAATTTAACTTGTTCAACCTGTTAGTACTTTCTAGTACAACTATTGCCTTTGACTAATGCCTTTCTTGATGTAGATATGATATGAATCACAGTTGGTTAGGCTTTTTACTGAAATGATAGTTAATTTTCAACTTATAAAGTATCTATAGAGAACTGTATTTGTCAAAGTTGATGTGAGAATAAAGAAGATAGATGTTCTAATTGCCCAATTTGGGTCTTTAGAAATACTAGTTAGGAGGTGACCCTGTCCTGTAAATGAGACTCCCTAGTGTGATCCACACCCCAGGCCTAGCCAAGGGAAGGCAACATTCTTAGTGCTTATATGGCATGTTACCTGTGAGATGTGTATCACAAAGTCATCTTAGAGTTAGGAATGGCTGCTTTGTAGGTTGCAAGTTAAAGAGAACCACTTCCTACCTATTTAGAGCAAATAAGAAAGGAATAGGTGATGGGAAAAAATGCAAGGCCTAGAATTATCTCTTTGACAATGTATTGTGGAATTTTTATAGCATAAAATGGTTTTGGCTCACTAGTTTTGCTACCCTTCACTTTCAATAAAGGTTAGGGTATCATTTTTATCATAGAATCTTTATTCATTGAGGAAAAGTTTCCAATGAAAACTCATTAATCTGACCTCTTCTGACTTCTGATCATCTATACTTACATGTCTTACATTTTCAACAAATTATCTAGGAATTACCCCAATAATTTATAGTTGCTTCACTTACTGATTCCTAATTGGGGACACAAGCTAATAACTGTGAAATAACCCTACACTTTTTTTTGTTAAATTTTTTTTTTTTTTTTTTTTTTTAAAGTTTGAGAACAAGCAAGCAGGAGAGGGACAGAGAGAAAGGGAGAGAGAGAATCCCAAGCAGGTTCTGCACTGTCAGCGCAGAGCCCGACGCAGGGCTCACACCCACAAATTGTGACATTGTGACCTGAGCCGAAGTCAAGAGTCAGACGTTTAACCAGCTGAGCCACCCAGGAGCCCCAATTGAGTTTAAAAATTCTAAGATCAGCATACCTATTATATATAATTACAATTCTAAGTATGCCAGTCCAAATGTTGATGTTTATTTTCATTGGCAACAATTCTCTCGCTGTTAACCTATTTCCCTTCAAAGGATGAAGATTAGGGGGCCTAAAGTACCACAGTTCATTTTGACTTTTCTTAACTGTGTAGAATAGAAAAGGGGAAGAGGTTGATGCTGTCAGCGACAACAGATTTTGTGGTGGAGAATATTCTACCCAAACACTGCTGAACCAGATTAGACCAAGGAATTATGGAGATGTCAAAGAGTAGAACGGTTACCATGACACTGCACAACTGGGGAGGAGGGATCAAGCATGGAGGAGAGTCTAGTATGGCAGCCAGCTCACATATCCAGAGTTGGAATGGGTCAGCCCTGCAGCAGCAACGTACTGTTCTAAGGCTTTGGTAAGTCAAAGAGCCACCTGAGCCCTTAGCCCATAAATCTGGAAATTTAAACTACAAATCTCTGTGTTCTAAAGCTGAGTAAGTGTCATACCATAGTTTGATTTTAAGTTGATGGAGCTGTAATGGCAAGGTGCCTGTGGGTTAGTGTGCTGTCCATAGCTGAGATCCTGTCTTGGCTGTTACTAGGAACGATTCCTTTTCGTGTCTTCCAAAATACTTCCTACTCATTTTAGTTCCTAAATTACAACTTTCTGATTAGTTTCAGCCGCTTATTTTAAAAGCTGTACTGCTTTCATCCTGAATTTAACTACCAAGATTTGGTCTTTGCAGTATAGTTCCAGATTTTACTGATTTGTTTAATCTTTACTAACTTGACTGAATGATGGCCCAGTGGGACTCATTCTAAATAGTTTTTGATCTAAAAGTGTCTTTTATTTTTGTGAGCTATTAAAAACATAAACCCTTACTTATAAGAAGGGCCTTCCTTAAAACAATCCAGTAATCTTGGGGTCCACATAGGACTTTTAGCATTATCCTGTCTTTGATATTTGGCCATAAGGACTGAACTTTAGCTTGGGTCTCAAGTATATGTAGTCAGTTCTGAAGCTATAAATCTAGGACTTCAGAGCCATGGAAGACTCCATTTCTGGGAAAGCCACCTTGCTTCTGTTCAAAAGGCCTTCATCATTTACTCAGATATAAACACTGCTAGCTATAGTGAACACAGAGAAAACTACCTCATTTAATCTAGATAATTCTTTTCCAGCAAACCCTCTTTCCAGTATTAGATAAAATGTTAAAATAATCAGTTTGTATATGTGTTACACTTCTTGTCTCTGAAACTTGAGGTGCTAATAGTGAAATTCGGTAAGGTAGGTTTTTTCTAGATCATGGAGAATCTAGAGGTCAACAATGTAAAATGTATATAGGAACCAAGCATATACAGACTGGTGAAGCAAGCCATGAGTTTGTTTATAGTGGAATAGTTATCTTTTTAGACATATTTTGTTTGCATATTAAACATGGAAATACTTACTTTCATTTACTTTCTCACATTTATCTCGTCTGTGCTGTTTTCCCAATTTGATGTTTTTTTCAACTCCTCTCTAAGAAAAGCAGAGCAGCACAGAGTACTCTAATAAATAGCCACTGACTTGATCTCAGGCCCCTGGAGACTAGAGAGAAAGGTAGGGACGGGAGAGCTCCCACCCTGAGTAAGGTGGACATCACTACTCAGCTCTCCATAGGTGTCAGCACACAGGGAAGACAGTTTGAGAGATTTGTGTGAAATCAACCTAATTTTTAGACAGTGTTGGCAATTAAATTTGTGTCCTTTGCTACTTTTCATGGAACTAAAATTTTGTTAAAATTAGCTTGGCTAGCTAAATCTTGTGTGCATATTTTAAATTTTGGCCTCTAAACACCAGTGACCAAATTTCTTAAGAGGTAAAAAAGTTACTCAATTGGGACAGGACACCATCAGCTTTGGAAGCATGTGATACAGTCAATGGACTTTGGAGCGTACATAAAAGACTGCAGACGTGGACTAATTACTTTCAAGTTGCACACAGTGATGTGACTGCAAGCCATTTGTCCAGTGGGAGAAAATACAGAGCTCTAAGCCCCTGTTGTCGCAAAAACACACCTTTTATAGAATCCCATACCTATTCAAGATTTTAGTTTACAATTACAGTTGTGAATATCATAAAAGAATAACTACATTATTTTGTTTTGTCGTAAAGCAGAGGACAAAAAATCAGTTTTGTTCAGAAATACAGTTTAGTAGTTTATGCTAGTTGAATTACTAAGGTAATTGCCTAAATATCTTAGGGAATTTGCTGTCATTTCATTTCATAGGTTTATGCTTCTCAAGACAACTTCCGGGTAAGTACATACTTTAATATTTAGTAAAGGAGAGGTAATAATATTGGCTGTAATTCATATGAACTATACAGGTGGATGGATTATTTGGCCTTGTCCAAAAAGCTAGGCTTATAAGGCATGGTGAATAGGAGCTCAAGCCTACTTTTCTACTGCTCTTATTGAACAACAATGTGTAAGCATATAGCAGTCCCCCCCCCTTATCCATGGGGGATATGTTCCAAGACCCCAGTGGATACCTGAAACCAGGAATAGTCCCAAACCCTATATATACTAAGTTTTTTCCTATGCATACATACCTAAAGTTCAATTTATAAATTAGGTATAGTAAGAGAGGAACAATAATAGAACGATTATAATAATATACTGTAATAAAAGTTACATGAATGTGGTCTCCCTCAAAATATCTTCTTGTACTGTACTCTCCCCTTCTTGTAATGATGTGAGATGTTAAAATGCCTATGTGATGAAGTGGAGTGAGTGATCCAGGCATTGTGATGTAGTGTTAGGCTTTTGCTGACCTCTGACAATATGTCAGAGGATCATCCGCTTCTGGACCATGACTGACCTCAAGTAACTGAAACCATGGAAAACAAAACCACAGATAAGGAAGGGATACAGCAGCATCATGATTAAGAATACTGTATAGGAGCACCTGGGTGGCTCAGTCAGTTAAGCGTCTGACTTCGGCTCAGGTCATTACCTCGCAGTTTGTGAATTTGAGCTCTGCATCGGGGTCTCTGCTGTCAGCACAGAGCCCACTTCAGATCCTACATCCCCCTCTCTCCCTCTCTCTCCCACTTGTACTCTCTCAAAAATGAACATTAAAAAAAAAAAAAGAATACCATAATTATAAAAACAATTCCAAAGGAAAATTTCAGCAAATACAAGCACAAATGTAAGCTCACCAGCCACAAACTTCTGAATCTCGAATCCCATCTCTGTGAGATGATGCTAACGAGAACTGAATCAAGACGGCATCAGGACCTCTTTGGGGATCATGCCCACTTCTGATTGCTTTCACTTCTCCCAGATCAGGTGAAAGATGGTCACCATTCCAAAGATTGCCTTTGTCTACTCATTTAGACCTTACAACTCTGCTGCCTGTGCTCTCAGAAATGAGTCTTTGTCATTCATAAAAAGGCAACAGTGTGCTTTCTCAGCTTTTAATATATGGCTCATAGTGCCTAATAAATAGTCCCATACTCCTTTGCTTGCTTAATAATTGGAAGTAAGGCCCAGAGGATTTTTAATATTCTTCTCTTGCCACTTCCTTTTCCTTCTACTGGTGCTTTCTTGGCCGCGTAAGAGGACTGTGTTTTTCTAATAAGGATTTTTTTTTCTCTCAACATTATTTTTGAGACTGAAGAAATAGTAATTTCCACTGACTTACCGCTTAGCAGATTTATAGAATGAATTTCCCCTCATCTGACTTTAAAGACACCTGATTCTTTCCTCAGATAATAAATTTTTTCTCTACCAAATGCAACCTACAAAGTAAAGAGTAAGGGAAATGGTTTAACTCCATCTGTATCACCTTGTTGATTATAGCTTAAGTAAAAAGTTACACTACGTTCCTCCCATAAATAATAGTGGAACTAAGAATAGGTTGCCCAAGAGTGGGAGGACAGGATAGTTGAGGACTGGCTTAGGGTGACACTCAGAAGTCTTGGGAAACTGCTGCTGGCAGTAACACTGCCTCAGAGAGGGAGGGCCTCACTGGGAAATAGCTGAATGGTGTACTTAGGAAAGTGATGGTCCCTAGACTACACATACATTTCCCAGAAGCACACTATGGAAGCAGAGAAGTCCTGAAATTCAGGAGCTGTGGGGAGGCTTTGACACAAGTCATCAGTGTGAGCCAAAGATAGTAAACCGTCCCTGCCAGTCCTGTGAAAAAGAGATTCAGATAAAAGATTCATTTTTAAAATGTGACACCTTTTTGCACACTAGAGTTTACTGCTGTAAATTCATATCTGCTATATCTGCTTTCCCGTAATTCATAATGTAGTAACCTCTTTTTCCAAATAGGCATATTGGGCCCTAAAACATTGATTGGGTAACATTAAACCCCATGGGATATCCTAAAACTGTATTTTTCAAACATGAGTAATATGTATTTAAAGAAAGTGTTTTGTGGACTCACGAAATAACCTGTTTGAAAAATACGGACTTAAGAAACTGAAGTCTTATATAAAATATCTTAAAATGGGAAATTCTTATTGCAAAAGAGTTTTGTATGTGTAATTGGTAGAAACTTTATAATGCTCTCAAAATAAAAAGCACACCCTGAAAGTTTTCGCATAACCATGTACTTGAGACCATCTGCAGTCAATATTATTGAATGATAGTTTCCTTAACTAGACACTGGCCATTTTGCTTTCCCAAATTGACTTTGTTCTTTATGTGAGTTAAAACTGGATTTTCATGTATTAAGTTGGGATGACAATGGCTCTGGAAATCATGTTTACAAGGAAATGCTTTGGGAATTGGGAGGGTTTGGCCTGGAAGGGACACAATAGTAATATATGTTAGCTTTAAACTGAGAACTACTATCAAGTGAAGGAAGACTTCACCTGTGGCCTTAAAACACAGCTAGCACCAAAAAGAAAAATTTAAGGAAAACAATGTGCTAAATATAATTTTCTTACAGAGTTGTTCATAAATGGCTGTTTGGGAGTAAGCAGTAGTAAGCTTATCAGTGTCTTAAGAAGAGGCCAGGAAATACCCATTAAAGATGATGACTAAGGGATTTCTGTTGCCTCTTTCCTCGGAGATTTTCTTTCTTTTTATCTGGTATGGTCAGCATTACATCTTGTGTTTTCAGCAATTAAAATTTACGAAGTCAATTCTCTGCAAAGAATTACCTTTTCTGGAAGATATATTGAGTAACCTTTCTGGAAGGTTTCAGACACTTTAGTATATAACGCCTCCTAGTGGAGCTAATACACAATTTCAGAATATCTTGCCCTATTCCAGAACATGATCTAAAATTTGATCCTTACTCTTTATTGGTTTATTAATAGGAAACATGTCCCCATGTGACTGAACATTTAAAAAATACATTAATATATCATTCCTAATGATGCTCAGTCTCCTGTTATCCGGTTACTTCTAGGAACTGAAGGTAATGCCATTTAGTAACTTCCTCAAAGATATGCTTTCTTGAGGGAGTAAACTCTTATTTTTCATAATAGTTCCTCAAAACACAAAATACAAATTCTTGTCTTTGGTTTATATTTTACAAGTTTGGGTTTTTAACACTTAAAGCAGCTTAAGTAGTTTTCTCATTGATAAATTTATTTTAATTTCTGAAACCGTCATTTAATTGGACATTTCTACAGCATTTAAAGATAGCTTGATTTCAAGGATACCAGTTAATATACTCATGGCATCAAGAGCAAATACAATTAGGAATCAGAGTAGTCCTAGTTTTCGTGATCCTTAGCAGGTTTAACAAAAATAAAAAATAAAAAATACTAATAAAATAACAGCAATGAACACTTAAATAGCATTGTGTATCAGGGACTATTCTAAACCTTTAACACTTATTAACAAATGAGTAGGAAACCAAGGCAGAAAGGTTTCTAACATGCCCTGACGTTCAATTTCAAGGTGGGGTTGGTATGGAAACCTATGTCATTGGTTCCAGAAACCATGATGCTCTATTGCAGAACACCTTAGAACAGCACTCAACATTTCTGGCAAGTTGTCCTTCAGGATTTATTGGAGCACCTCCATTATGTATTGGGTTTCTCTTCCCATTGAAAGCTAATCTATTTGTACTCTGCATTATATTATCTTCTGCCTTCTAAGAATCTTGTTCTTTTAAACCTTTTTTTTGTCTTTAGTCTTCAACATTTTTCGAACTGTTGATGAAACAGTACTGCCATTATTTATTTTTCCAACATAATACTGGCTTCTTTCCACCAGCATTAAATGTCAAATCCCTGGGGCGCCTGGCTGGCGCAGTCGGTTAAGCGTCCGACTTCGGCCAGGTCACGATCTCGCGGTCCGTGAGTTCGAGCCCCGCGTCAGGCTCTGGGCTGATGGCTCGGAGCCTGGAGCCTGTTTCTGATTCTGTGTCTCCCTCTCTCTCTGCCCCTCCCCCGTTCATGCTCTGTCTCTCTCTGTCCCAAAAATAAATTAAAAAAACGTTGAAGAAAAAAAATAATAATAAAATAAAATAAAATAAGATAAAATAAATGTCAAATCCCTGACTTAAAATAAAAAAATCCTGTCCTTCCTCTGTGACTCTCTCATCTCTTTCTTGAGTTGCCTCCACTCTGACTCCCATTGTTCAACATATTCCAATGTAGCATTCAAGTTCACTGACCCTGTAAAACTGCTCTCACCAAACTCAGCCATGACCTTTTTTTTTTTTTTTTTTTTTTTACTAATTCCAACAACCGTTTTAGTCTTTAAGTTCCCTCTAGGAAGGCTGTTAATTTGGCTGCCCCACTCTCTGCATGCACCCCTCTTACCTTAGCTTTGTAACATCCTCTTGCCAAGTTTTCCTTTTTACCTCTCTGGCCCTTCTCCCAGTCTTGTCAGAGGTTTTTTCATCTTGTGCCATTTCTTTTTCTCTGTACGTAGATGATTTGCAAATTTCCAGCCCAGAGTTTTTGCTTGAGCTTCAGGCCTTTACTTTTAGGTATAGTTTATCCCACCTGCATAAGTTGCAAGCTACCTCAGCATGGACAGCTGTAAACTACTGCCTCTTGTGCAAACAGAGACTCACACATACACACAGTCCGCATCTACTCCGGTGTTTCCTTTCTGAGGGAAACACTTCTCCTTCACTAACTTCATCTCCTTATCTCCCTCTGTCAAAACCCTCTGTTATTTTAGTGCAGGCCGCCATATACTCCAGTAGACTACTCAACCTCCTAAGTGGTGTTTCTGCTTCTAGTTCTACCACTTTACAACCCCAGAGTGATCTTCCTAAAGAGAGTCCTGTCACTTACTGAAATCAGTTTGAATGTCTTCATTTTGCCTTTAGGATTAAATCTAAACTCCCCCTTGACTAGGACTCACTCTTACTATCCCTTAGGCTTTATCTTTTGCCACTTTGTCTCTCCCTAGTAAGTTCCAGCTAAGTTTAAGTTCTGCAAGTTTCTTGAAAGGGTGATACGTGCTCTCTCCCGCTCTGAGCCTTCAGACATATTTACCAATACTCTCATTTACCTGGCTAATGTCTACTAATTCTTTCAGGTCCCAGCTTTAATATAACTAATGGGAAATCTTTACTGACTATACGTGCCCGCTAGCTAGACTAGGTCATATCACATATACCTGATTTTATTTCTGTTACATATGTAAATATATATTATAAATTTATATATATATACACATAAAATGTATAATATAAAATTTATATATGAAATAACAAAATACTATGGCATGTCACAGCATTTATGAAAACTACTGTAATTATAGAGATGGAGAGGATTTTGTTTGTGCTGCTCACTGTTGTCTGTCTCTCCAGTAGAGGGCATAGCGTCTGGCACATAGAAGATGTGCAATAAATAAATATGTAGAACACACTACCTCCCAGAATGGCACACTCTTTGAGCATCTAATTACTTAGTAGGTTCTTCTTTCAACTGAGTGGCACCTTGTCACTTCTACATATTGTTTCTGGTCTTCTACCCTAGGGAACATACAGAGCAATAAGAGACTTATCTTCGAGTGAATCAAAGAATGTGCTCTGGGCTTCTAGTTCACATGGAGCATGGTGCCTAGAACTGAACACGCATCTCAATGTGGTTTCACCTCAGAGTAGCTCTACTCATCTGAGAGGTTATTCTGGTAATAGAGTAACTTGAGATCACATTTGCTTTCATCTCACTACAGATTCATGCTGACAAACTCCCTCGGTTCTGTTTTAAATACCGTTGTTTCCAAGGAGCATCTGCATGTTCATTTTTCTGGACACACGTTCAGGATCATACATTTCTTCTTGTTAAACTCATCCGAGTCAGTCTGAAACATCATGCCGGTTAACATGGGAAGAGATTTTAATTCTGTCAGTGTATTTGTTATTCTACTCAATTTCATGACATCTACTGATTTATAAATAAACCTTACTAGCCATGCAATCGTAGACAAGGTCCTGATTTATTCACTTCAAGTCTATCTCTTCATCTGTGAATGGGGCTGGTAATAAGATTAGGGTTGCTGTGAGGAATAAATGTTCTCAAAACATATAGTGCACTTCTTACAACATTATATGTACTCAGTATACTTAACTCTTATTATTTATTCATATCACTAGTATCAGAGTTGAATTAGGGTGGATACAGGACAGATGCCTGTGTCATACCACTCAAAACCACTCTCCTAGGTTTATATTTATTTATTAATAATGATCTCATATAACCCATTTCTATTATTTGCCCATAAGGACATAATGGAGAATTTTTAAAAATGCAATTCTCAAGTACATGGTCTCTGATATTTCCTAGACTGATTTATTCACTTAACACTTCCCAACCCTCAAAAAAAAAAAAATAGTTTTCCCCATTTTTTCTTAGTGAGCCTTGTAAACAACTTTTATCCAAGACACAGTATGACCCTTATTTTAAAATCTCAAAATACCTAAAAAATGATCTCTACCTGTTAAGAGCATATGAAGTGATTTATTGGTACTGGTTAAGATCCATTATATACAGGTAGAAACCCTCAAAATTGTACAGAGAACCATTAAGAATATAGATAAAGACAGTTTTATAGACAAAACAACAACTGGAAAATAGTTTTAACATACACAACATATAATTATGAAAAAAAAAATGTAGAACACAAATTGTTCTACCAAATAGATTCCAAGGTTATTAAAAGTCTGCTATGCAAACCTTAAGTTGAAAAACATGTTCAAGGGGTGTTACATGGTTTTAAAAAATTAGGTATAATGTAAAAATTGTTTTTTTCCCTCACTGCAAATGGGAGAGCCAAGACAACTTTTTACCCCAAATCTATACATTTTGAAAAATAATTTATATGTCTAGCACAAAGAAAGAAAATTAAGAATGTTTACAGTTCTGTAAACTATGCCTTTCATGAAATGCAAACTGTATCGATTTTAACAGTTAAAAATTGTGCAATCAGAAATAGACTGTTCCCTTTAAAAGGTACCACTGTACCTTCATTGACTTTATACCTGAGCACCAAAGCTGAAGTCCTAAATGTCCTCTTGGAAAGCTATTTTGAAAATGAGCAAGAAATCAAAACTAGCCTGTTATCATCTGAAGAATTAGGCACCAAGAAGGAGATGATCTCCTTAAAAATGCAAAATCAACAACAGAGAAGATTCAATTAATTAAGCAGCTGGCAGATCTCTTTGTGAACACAACAAAGGAAATCCACATAAGATGATCCTCCATAAAGTCCTTTGTCTTCTACCAGGTACTGTCGGAAAACCATTTCTGGCTGCTCTCGCTGCTTTACTATTGTCAGCTAGGAAAAATAACAAGGTAGGTGATTTATAAACATTCTCTGAATGTGGCTCAATTATACATGCTTCAATTTCACCCAAATTACATAATGTCCACTGTGTGTAAGGCCTTATAAAATGATGGGACAGTGCTTATTATCTAGAGTGGAGGGAGGCACTGACCCCAAAACCATAAAAACCCAAGACATACAACTGTAAGTTCCAACAATGAAACATGAAAAACCATTATGTGAAAGGCTTCACAGTGGTAGTTAACTATTGCTTGAGCCTTAAAGAATAAGGTAGGATTTCCTTAAGGATGGGGGTGGGGTAGGGTTTAAAGAGCATTCCATAACGGGGTGCCATGTACCATGTGCCAAAGACAGACATGGCTAGATGTGAGTTAACAGTCTTACAGTCAGTGGAAGGTTAGGGACAAACTACCTTAATGAGTCTAAGCTTTTGGAGGGGTTGTGATCCAGTGAAAGTGCTGCAGAACAAAATGAGACAGTGAACTGGTAGCATATAGAATGCATTAGGAGATGAGGGAAGCTAGGTAGGAAGCAGTTGGGAGGTGTCTAGGTGGGAGATGGTCAGGATCTGAATTACAGAGCAGTGATGGTGGAAAGGGAGGAGATCTGAGAGGCACCACCGAGGTGGATCGCACAGGGGACTCTTGTTCCCTGCTTATAGAAATTATCTAGGGCCATGCTGTCCAGTACTGTAGACACCAGCTATGTGTGATTATTGAACACTTGAAACATGGCTAGTCTGAACTGGGTTGTACTATAAATGTAAAATACACGATGGATTTCTAAGACATAGTAGGAAAAAGAAAATGCAAAACTCAGTAACTGCTTATACACGTGGAAATGATATTTTGGATATACTGGATTAATAATATATTATTAAAATGACTTTTTTTTTTTTTTTTTTACATTTTTAACATGGCTTCTAGAAAATTTAGAACTACATCTGCAGCTTGCATTATTTGGACAGTGCTGCTCTAGGGGAAGAAGTGCAGGGGAAAGAAGCCCAGAAGGGGGTAGCTTTGTCATGAACACTTGGAGCCCTTCTATCTAGCTGGTCCCTACTCACTCCTGTTTCAGGAAGTCAGAGATGATGGTCTGATGATCTGATTGAGCTATGAGTGGAGTTAACGGAGCCACACATGCAAAACAATGTCCCCCTGCCTGCTTCCTGTATAATTTGGAGGAGCCATGGTATCCCCTCACTTCCTCTCACCAGGTGAAACCACCAGAAAGGTCTGCAGTTACCAGCTGCAGCAAGGAAGGTATCTGCCATTTTGACTAGGAGGGCCTGACCCTCCCCACTTTTGCTTTAGTTATCAAGCAGGATAATTTTGTCAACACAGTTTGCTTTTTTCCTTTATGTTATTTTGGCCTGGGCCCTAGGCTGATAAGCTTTAAACCACCCCTGACCTGATTAAAATACAAAACTGCTGCTGCTGCTGCTGCTGCTACCACACAACTCAGCTAATTCTATGTGGCTATGGACACGTGTGATGTCTTGGCTTTCAGGTGTCAGTGCCTGGCATGGGGAGGCAGCACGGGAACAGCTATGTTGGACAGGTGTGCTCCACCCCAACATGGGGGAGCAAAACTAACCTTCGAGGGAAACTTCTCCAAAGGAGTTTAAGACTTGCATCCTGGTGAGCCTGAAGCCAAGGCCCTTTTCTTTTTTACTGGTGGTATCCACTTTTTCCCACATGCCACTAGGATTCTACTATTGGCCGTGATGGGCAACGGCAATGTGTTTGGCCTCAGTGAAACAGCCCAGGCTGAGGCTGGGCAGAATGAGACATTATGAAGGGAAGAATTTGAGGATCCAATTTCTTTAGAATTTAATTTCTCTATGGAAATTAATGGGAAGAAGTTCATACTACACATCTGAGGGGTATTCTCTGTTGCTGCCATTTTCCCATGATGCTCACTGTAAAACCTCCTTTGATGAAGTGTGTTTGGCTATGATCTGAGGTGGGAAATAGAATAGGAAATGAATTTCAGCCTTGGGAGAAACTGAGCTTTAAGTAACAAATATCCTGCTGTACCATTTAAGTCTCTACAAAGTTGAGCCGGCCACCACTCATTCCTTCATGGCACAGAAACTATAGTGGATGGTCTCAGGAAGCAGATTCATGGAAGTATGGCAAACCGTCTTAGCTGTCTTGACATGTTGGTGGTCTTAGATCACACAAAGATGAGGAAAAAAATACTGGGGTGGGTTGGGGAATCCATATTTTATAATCCTTCTCCCTTTACATTTCCATAGGGAGGGACATAGCTTTGTAGAATAGGAAGAGAATATTAAAATGATCATTGCTGGTGTCCCTCCCAACCTCTTAGGTACCCTCTTCATGGAAGTACTATTTCAAGTGGTCCCAGTTTATATTTTCCAGGTCACAGTACCAGTGGCCTTAAGGAATCATTGTCCTTCAGGGGCACTTGGGTGGCTCAGTCGGTTAAGCGTCTGACTTCGGCTCAGGTCATGATCTCACAGTCCGTGAGTTCGAGCCCCGTGTCGGACTCTGTGCTGACAGCTCAGAGCCTGCAGCCTGCTTCAGATTCTGTGTCTCCCTTTCTCTCTGACCCTCCCCCATTTATGCTCTGTCTCTCTCTGTCTCAAAAATAATCATTAAAAAATTTTTTTTTAAAAATTAAAAAATTTTTAAAAAAGGAATCATTGTCCTTCAAAGCCATTCTCATTTCTCATTGCCTGCCTCATAAGAAATAGATAAATGATGAGAGTGATTAGGGTGGCCCCCAGAGAATGAACTGAATGGGAAGAGAGCCACAAACACAACTAAGGGGAACACCAGCTCTTCTTAAGGGGCAGATAAATGAAAGGAAGCCAAAGAAAAAGTTCAGTGAGAAAGGAGCATCATAAGAATATGATGTTCTAAAAGCTGACAGAAGAGAACATTTGAGAAAACAGGTAGCATTTGATTTTGTAAATGCTGTAAAGGGACTGAGAATCAATTTCTTGGCGGTTTGGCCATTTTCAGATAACTGCAGACATGGGAATAAGGAAATAGAAGCAGTTAACAGATGACTTTTTCAAGAAACATGCAATGCCTGGTACATTGCTAGCATTTGATACAAATTTGTAGAATGAAATAAAAGGAAAGGGAAACAGAATCTTGGAGAAAGAAGATTCAATGAAAGTAGATTTGAACAGCTTATAAACTAGAAAGAAGCCAGTGGGAGGGGAGTTATGTAGAAAACACGAAGAAGAGAATGGCAAGCACTTGGAGCACAGAGAACTTTGAGCAGGGCAGGACTAGAATTTATCAGTGAGACGTTTGATTGAGGTAATATTCCCAGATATACTGTGAGAGAAATCTTTTTTTGCTCCACCACAAAGTAAGACTATGCAGACAATGATGAGGTCTAAAAGAGTCGATGGTCTGAAAAGCTAATTAGCATAGCCTAGAAGGTAGCAGTGGCTTCTGGATTTGATTTTGTGTTCTTGACCCTTCCAGTCCAGTTTTTGTTCTCCTATTCAACGTTGACTCTTTAGAAGAGATTTAAAGATTCTATAAATGTGTTTTTATTTCCTTTATGTAGTCTACTTTCAAATGTCAGAGACAAAGGTATCAATGCTGAGTGCATTGGAGTTAGGCCTTCATCTGCCCTGATCTAGCTCTGAGAGAGTAACCAAGTGAGTGAGCTCCTCTGAGTCTCACTTTACTATCTGTTAGATGGTGTTAGAGGGAGCTGAAAGGCAGCAGGTGAATGAGGTATCTTCTAGCTTCCTTTCAACTCTAACATCTGTAGATCAAATTTGTTACACAGAAAATAAACCTCTTGAAGAAGCTAAAGAAATCTTATAAACAACAGATACATTTGCAAGTGGCACATAAAAAATCTGATTTAAGTATTCAACCAAAATTATTTAACATGCAACTGCTTTTATCTTATTCACATATATTCAGAGCTTATCCCAGATTGATTGATTGACTGATTGATTAAGTAGGCTTCATGCCCAGTACAGAGCCCAATGCAGGGCTTGAAATCATGACCCGGAGATAAAACACCTGAGCTGAGATCAGGAGTAGGAAGCTTAACCCACTGAGCAATCCAGGTGCCCCCCAGGTATTTTTATAATTAAAGCTAACATGACCTCCCACTATTGGAGCAGGTGGGAGAAAGCAGAGAGACAAGTTTTATCTTTCCTAGACGGAGAGGCTCTTGGGCACATGATCTCTATGTTTAGTCTAGACTCTTCTCTGCAAATGAGGCAGGTTGTGGGGATGTAGCTGCTGCAGCTAGGATAAAGGTATACGGATCATCACTGCTATGTATTCAATACCAGTGCTTTTCAATGTTTGTTTCATGAGACCTTAGGTTTCATTACATGCCTCGAGGGTATTCAGTGTCATGTGAAGAATGTGTTTAGTTTGAGCCTTCTCTGCCATCTCTAGGTCTTTCCCTAAAACTGAACCCAAGTAGGGGCACCTGGGTGGCTCAGTTGGTTAAGCGTCCGACTTCACCCAGGTCATGACCTCACAGTTCATGGTTTCGAGCCCCACATCAGGCTCTCTGTTGTTAGTGCAGAGCCTGCTTGGGATCCTCTGTGTCTCTCTCTCTCTCTTTCTCTGCCCCTCCTGCAAACATTCTCTCCTCCCCACCCCCTCCTCTCTCCCTCAAAAATAAACATGAAAAAAATTTAAAACTGTGTGTGGTGTGAAAATAGTTCTGGAAAGGTTCTGTGCTCACCGAGGCACCCTAGAAGTTATAAAGCTCTTCATTAGTTCAATTTACCTAAGCTCTGCCTAAAGTTGATGTTTGCATGCATGAGTATCTTTCACAGTCAAGGATACTGACTTAGATTACTATCATATTTATGTTTCAGGGGAAAATGGCCCATAATATCCTGAATGTTGTAAAGGCCTGCATCTAGGTGAATGTCTTACACTTCTGCAGGGAATAGCACCATAATAAACCACCATCATCTGTACATTTCAAATTCTAGGAGACTTTAATATTGAATCTTCTCAATATTAACTTGAGAAGGAAGATGGGTGAGTAGCTGGGACTTGGTAATAAGGCATAATTTTCCTGAATTATAGATATTTTATATTCTTTTACCCAAACTTGAGGCCTTGAAGGGCTTAGAAGGGCTAGGATAACAAAACTCAGAGATCACAATTCTGAAGTTATAAAAAAATTTTAAAAATGTTCTGAATGATACTTCTGTAATTAAGTAGTTTTAAGCACTGAAGCAGTCATTCCACAGTCTGTTAATGAAATCAGTTGCTATTAAGCCATGAAGATCTGCATGATTACTAAGTTAGTACTTACTAAAATAATCCATGGTTAACCTGTGGTGATATCTACTTTTTTTTATGTTTGTATCTGTTAAGTAGGTAGATTTTTAAGGTCAGTGTGAGTTTTCTATCAAAGATCATGTTATAAAAATATAGGACATGCATTTTAAAAGTCTGTAATGAAATTAAAAAAAAAAAAAAACTTGAATAGCCAAATTATGGAAACAGCCCAAATGTCCATTGACTGATGAATGGATAAAGAAGATGTGGTATATATACACGATGGAATATTACTTGGTGATCAAAAAGAATGAAATCTTGCCATTTGCAATAACATGGATGGAACTAGAGTGTATTATGCTAAGCGAAATAAGGTAGTCAGAAAAAGAAAAATATAATATGATTTCACTCAGATGTGGCATTTAAGAAACAAAACAGATGAACACAGGGAAGGGAAGGAAAAAGAAGATAAAAACAGAGAGGAGGCAAACCATAAGAGACTCTTAAATATAGAGAACAAAGTGTTGTGTTGCTGGAGGGGAGGTGGGGGGATGGGCTAAATGGGTGATGGGCATCAAGGAGGGCACTTGTTAGGATGAGCATTGGGTGTTATATGTAAGCAATGAATTACTGGGTTCTATTCCTGAAATCAATATTACACTGTATGTTAACTAACTTGAATATAAATAAATTAATTAAAAAATAATAGTAAAATCTTTTTAAAAATTTGAATAAAGGAAAAAATAAAATCTCATTCTTACCTTCATTGAATATGGCCTCTTTTGTTGGATAATACTCATTATCATTCTGAGTGTTTGAGAGTACGGGTTTCCAATCTCAGGCAGTAATGTCTAAATTTGAGAAAATCAAAGTTTAAGCTTCAGTGTAATTGGTAATGAGATTATTAGAATGTTAAAGTTAAAAAAAAATCCTTCTAGACCATATATTTGATTTTTGGCTTAGTCTGTTTACCTAAAAACCAAAAATTGTGAAAAAATGCACTGAAAATTATTCATTCTTATTGGCATACATTTCCACCAATTTACTCTCCATCATTTGAAAATAAATATTGTCTGAAATTTGACACATGTACATCACTTAAATGACACAACGGGTATATGTTTTATGCAAAGGATATCTTTGGATCATACACCATGACGTTTAATCCCTCTGTAAGATGTCTCTTTCAAGGCTTTGTCACAGGAGAAAAGGATGTACTTTATTCCTTCAGTGGATCAGTTGCAGGACCGTGAATCATGACCATGTTTAGAAAACACCATCCAAATACTACTGTTCCAAGATTAAAACAAACCACCAAATGCTGATTTCTCAAGGGGAATGTGCCCCCTGAGATGTTTCTGAAATCTGGCTAATAGTTTATAAAAGATAACTACTGCACATGGCCTTCAGGGGACATGAAGAATCTGAATTTCATTTCTTCCAGTAAGACAGTAAAATTCAGGGCACCTGGGTGGCTCAGTCAGTTAAGTGACTTCAGCTCAGATCATGATCTTGCAACTTGTGAGTTTGAGCCCCGTGTCGGGCTCTGTGCTGACAGCTCAGAGCCTGAAGCCTGCTTCAGATTCTGTCTCCCTCTTTCTCTGACCCTCCCTCGCTCATGTTCTCCCTCTCTCAAAAATAAATAAACATTAAAAAAAAAATGTTTTAATAAAATAAATGGGGAAAACTTAAAAAAAATGTAGAACATTTTACCACAAAGTCTCAAGCCTCAGGAAAAGATCATGGACGGTATTTTTCACAGGAATTATAAAAAAAAGAAAGAAAGAAAAAGGCAGAAAATTCATTATTTATATTTACATTCCATCCCCTATGTGTATTTTTTGACATTAAGGTAGATCTTTTTATGTAACAAACAACATAAGTATACGTCACATACATATTTCGAAGTGCCAACTGTCTCTAAAATCAAAGTGACATTTGCTTTTTCTTTTATTTTTTTGAAGAAGGTCAAAGGAGGCACACTGGTACAAGCACAAACCTACTAGTCTGCTGCTCTGTGGTAAACAGACTGGTGATTTCATATGTACATTCAGCAAATTCAGCAAATACGCATTTAACACTTACTCTAACAATACATTGTGACAGATGAGGAGGTTTCCTTAAATTTTATATAAACATTCTTCAGATTCACAGTCCTTTGTCTATTGAACTTGAACTTTTTTATTTTTTAAAAATTGCATTTCTAATCATTCCTTAATTTTAACCACATGCAAAGACCTTACTATTTCTAAGTCTTTAGAAATAGTCTCTTAATGGGATATGAACACCTTTAATTCTTTTAAAATATAAATATATATATGTACACACACACATACACATATATATATACATGTACACACACACACACACACATATATATATATATATATATATATTTTTTTTTTTTTTTTTTTGAGAGGGAGAGAGTGAGAGTGTGTGGGGGGGTAGAAGGGCAGAGGGAGAAGTAAAGAGAGAATCTTAAGCAGGCTCCACATCCGGTACGGAACCCAACTCGAGACTCAAGATCACAACAGTGAGATCATGACCTGACCTGAAGTCACGAGTCAGATGCTTAACCAACTAAGCCACCCAGGCGTCCCCAAAATATATTTTTGACATTCATAACAGATATGCAGCTCCCTAAACTGACCACGTACAGAGGTGGAATTTTGATCCTGCTCGTTCCTCCAGGATATTATGTATTTACCTTCATAACAGAAATTGGGGAATTAACTAGACTTAATTCATCTTGTCATCATACAAGTGAGGCATCAGGGAACAAACTATCTGCTGAGTTCTACATGTGAATTCGTAAGAAATGCACCATGAAGTACAATAAGACAATAACCTTCATAGCAATGGTGCTCATGCAACAATGATCTACAAATAAGATTTGCAATAAATACTCTCAAACAAATTACAACTGCTGGTTTTTCCTAGGATACTTTAAAAATAAAGTCATTTGTATTCATTTTACAACAAATCCACAATCTCTTTTGTAATGAGTGGAGTATATAACTTATTTAAAACAAAGGGGAATAAAACCTGTTTTTGTGAGATTGTTATTCTGCAACTCATTAATCTGACACAGTTTTAGTCTGTAGCTAAATATGGATGCAAGATTTCTGCTTTCTTTTGAATATTGAGTTCAACACCAGAGAAGAGTACTGAGTGTAAGAACTGAATTCGCTTTCTACCTCTGCTACTTGCTACCTGGAAGAACTTGTCTCCAAAGCTCAATCGATTCATGCACAAAATGTTGATGATGATGTCTGTCTCACTGATTTGTGAAAGAATTAAATGCAATGGTGTATTTAAAGTATTTAGAGCACAGTGACTAACACATAGCAAATGATCTGGAAGTTCTGGCAATCCCTATTTAAAGTCATATATTTTGGTTATTTGATAATACTTTATACAAATAACTTTATACCAGCTCATTGTTATTCATTAAAACATGAAATTCTCTTTCTTATAAAGAACTGCATGCCATTATCGTTTCCTCTACTTTGTATTATATGGTTGCACATGAGCACAAAACATTCAAGACTTTGTGTGTTACCACAAAAATAATGAAAAAAAAATACTCACCATATCTGTGTTGACATGTGCAAAAGATGGCACGTTAAATATTCCTTGGATCAGTTCTGGTGGGCTACTAACTCCTAACCATAAGAACATGTTTAGACCATTAGCCAATAAGAATATCCCTTCTTCTGAAAGACGGGCCTCAGAGCAACGAATAGCAGCAGGTAGTGTAGTACTCTTGATATCTAACATGTGCTGTGCAGGCAAAGGCAAGAGAGTTAGTAAGTGTGTTCTCCTTCCCTTCCTTTCTTCCCCTCTCCCCCTTTTCCTTTCACCTCCCTCCTCCCTTCTTTCCATCCAGGGCATATTTAAGAAATGCCCACCATGTGCCAGGCATTATTCTAGCTATTAGACAGTCACTGTTTAAGCTGCCTTGAACAGTTATTTTTTTTTTTTTTGGGGGGGAAGAAATAAGCAACAAATAAGAGAAGTAAAATACATCGAATTTTAAGTGGTTTTAAGTGCTGTGAAAAAAAGAAGCAGGAAAGTGGGATAGGGCGTGTCAGTGCTGGTGCTGGTGGTTACAATTTTAAATAGGGTAATCCAAGAAGGCTTGTTGCAAAGGTAACTTTTTTGAGTAGACTTAAAGAGGTGAGAGAAGGAGCCATAGGGATAACTGAGGAAGAGCATTCCAGATGGAGGGAAAAGGTGGTGCAAAGGTCCAAAGCAAGAGTCTGTCTCCGATGTTTCAGGATCAAAAGATGAGGTCAGATAGAAAGGAGGGGAAGATAGTATAGATGACACTTGGCAAAGGCAGTAGGAGATTTGGTGTTTACTGAAATGGGAAATCCAGAGTGTTCTGAGTAGTGGAGGGATGGCCAGTTATTTTAAGAGAATCACTCTAACTTTTACGCCAAACACAGACTGAAGAAGCAAAGGTGTGCACATGAAGGCTTGTTAGGAGAGTACTGCAGCAGTCCATGGGAGAGATGATTGTGCTTGAACCTGGGTATGACAGACGAGGTGGAGAGAAAGTGGTCAGAATCTGAATATTCTTGGAAAGGAGAACTGACATGTTTGGTGGTAAATGAGATGTGATGGATGCGGGAATGAAAGCAGTCAAGAGTGACCGCAAGTTTGGGCCTAAAGAATTGGCATGAGAGAGTAGTGGTAAATGGGGATGGAGAAGACTGCCGGAGAGCAGGCTTAGAGAGGCAGTCAGGGCTTGGTTTAAGGTGCCCATTGCACACCCACAGAGAGATGCTCAACAGGCTGCAGGATAGACACATCTAGAGTTCAGGACCCATATGGTATGTATGGACATATAAACATGGGTATCATTAGTATATAAACAGCATTGAAAGGTCAGATGAGGCCTACACGGGATTGAGTGTACATAGACAAGAGAAGCTTCCCAAGGACTGAACCCCAGGGTAGCCTGACAGAAAGAAGACGACAAGCTAGCAAAGGCAGAAAGGAGAAGTGGCCGGGTAAGCAGAGAAGCTAGGTGAAGAAAGTGTTTCTGGAGGGAGAAATAAACTGTGTCAGATGCTGCTGACAATAAGAAGAGAGAAGGACTGAGAACTGCCCTTTGGATTTAGCAACATGTCAGCCACTGGTGACCTTGGTAAGAGGATTTTAGTGGAGTGGTGATGTTCTTATCCCTCAGAGTTCTAGTTTCTCTGGCATACAGATTGTTGCCAATCCAACTTTATCTGAAAATCAATCATTTTGTAATAATTTATACCTAACATTCATATTGATTGAAAGAATTATAGCTTTCAATTTCCAACCTAATTTAAGTCTTTCTAATACTGACTGCATTGTTACTGAGAGCCTGAATATGAGTTTCAATATAAGAATCTGAAATAAGCCATCAGTCTTCCTCTCTTTTATCTCTCAATTATAAGTTGAACTTGTTAGGTCTCAAGGGGAAAGGGCTTAGTCTAGATTACAGGGGCATTCAAGACATTAACGACTGACTTCAAATAAGTAGAATACATTGCAAAGTAAATTCTCTGAGGGCAAGTGAAGTTGGTCCCTTATACAATGCAGGTGCCCTCAAATATATGCTGATTTGTAAATCCTTAATTGTATTTGGTCAAGGCTAATCATAGCCATTCTAATGAAATGTTGTGACTCTTAGACATTCATACATTGTATAGAAACAAATACATGTGTGCACATGAGATCCCATACACAGATACAAATCAGTTGCCTTTAATGCTGTAAGGTAGATTTCTTGAACAATTGAAGCTTGGCTTGCTCCAACTTGTTACTGACTTTTCAATCTGCCAATGTGGGAATGAGGAAAAGAAAAGCAATCATCTGAGCAATTCACTGAAGTAGGAACACCTCAAATCCCCCACCATCACCATCACCATCACCATACTGAGCACATGTTGACACATGTACACAACTTGCTCAAAGAGCCCACATACACATTCTGAAGGCATTTGTGACTTTAAACTTCTTCTTAAGAAAATATTCCAGACATAACATATGGAAAGGACAAAATACGATTCCCTTCCAGACTCCTCTAGGAAATGCACCACCACAGTGTACTTACGATTGGCAAAAGCTGTGGGTAGAAGAAAAGCTGAGAGTCGGCCACATCCATGGTCATGACCAGCTGCCTCTGGTACGCCCGCTCATCTGTTGAGATCTCTGGTCTGCTAAGCAGCACACAGTTTTTTAACAAACAGTTCATGTACACTGGTAATACTTTCATGGAATCTGGTAAAATAAGCTGAAAAAGAAAGTCATTTGTTTCATGTGCTTGACCTTTATGAGAAAGAACCCCTGAGCTTTTATCCTTAAGACGGAAACATCAATTGTTTTTGAGGTGATTTTGAGGATTAAATGATAGATCATACAAAGCACCTGGACCATATAAACTGGCACACAGTAGGTACTCACAGAACGGCACTTAGTTTTATCTAGCACTTTGGCAGCTTGGCATGGTGGCTGTCAGCACACTCTGCCTAGAATGCAATCTCAACTCTGCCTTTTACCAGATGTGTGACCCTGGGCAAATCATTCTCTTTTCCTAGGTTTTCTCATCTAAAAATGGAATAGCCATGATCAACAGCATGATCATGGGATTAAATGATTATTAATTTGTGAAGCACATGTAATGGTACTTAGCATATAGTAAGTATCACACACGTTTATTAGATAAAGTTAAATAAATGATTCCTAATCAATTTTACCACCTTCTACCTCTTCAGTTCAAAAACAGTGTTTTTTTCGACTGCCTGTGAGATATCTCTTCCTTTATGCTCTTCATGCATCTTAAACTCACACAGTCATAAACTCATCAAACACTTATTGAATGCCACTGTGTCACATGTTCTATAGAGCAAAGTGTCAACGATATTCAGAGGAACGAGGGATAGTCTACATGACAAGATGCCTGAAGTCAAATAAAGATGACAGACATATAAATAGATAAAACCTAACAAGAAGATTGCAATACTACAGATACAAACTAAAATAGGAAATGCTTGGGGCGCCTGGGTGGCTCGGTCGGTTAAGCGTCCGACTTCGGCTCAGGTCATGATCTCACGGTCCGTGAGTTCGAGCCCCGCGTCGGGCTCTGTGCTGACAGCTCAGAACCTGGAGCCTGTTTCAGATTCTGTGTCTCCCTCTCTCTCTGCTCCTCCCCTGTTCATGCTCTGTCTCTCTCTGTCTCAAAAATGAATAAATGTTAAAAAAAAAATTTAAAAAAAAAAATAAATAAATAAAATAGGAAATGCTTCCTGGATTTAGGTATGTCACTACTGAATGGTAACAAGCAAAATCAAACTCCCACAATTCCACAAACATGTTCTTCCTCTTACATTTCCTATTTGAGATACTTAACTACCAGATGAACCCTAATTTCATTTTTTCTTTACCTTCAATTAGTAAATGAATTATTTTAATTTTGTCTTTAGCTTATGTGACCTCATTCTACTTCAAAATACGTATTGTAATGTGATGCTGCAAATAACAACACAATGCAGCACTTGTAGAAACATAACTTGATGGGTAAAAAAATTACAAATAATCTGTCTGTGTTGTTTAACCTTCTCTCAACTCAATTTTATAAAAATAGGTAAGAATCAAGATTGATCTGAGTGTCACTTCCTTCTATTTAACAGTAGGTCAATGGAAAGGATATACTCAAAAGAAAAGGAATACATAGGGAGATAATGACAATTTACAAACAGAAACATCTGGTCTATAAATTCACGATTTATTTTTTAGTGTTCTATCTTAATGATGAAAAAGAATATACACTTATCAGAATCCACCCTGAAAAGAAAATTTCCTTTGGGGCTCTGTTAGGATTTACTCCTCAACTTAAACCTTTACATCCTAAGTTTCTTCTCATGATCTACTAAGTAAGGAATGTGTAAGACAGTTTTCCAACTGGTTTAGTAAAATATTTCAGGACATTTCTACTTTGCAGTTTGTTCCTCCTCTTCTAATCTCTTCAGAGAATCAAAGACAGTTAAATGCATGTTTCCTCATACTCTTCTTATAATTTTTTTTTCTCTAGTATAAAAGATTTTTGTTTGACAACACTTGCTACCACTTTTTCAACCAAGGAAAAATATGATCAAATATGTAGGAACCAGATCATAATCATATCCCAGAGCCATCCAGCCTTACATATTATGGATTAAGAATATTCTTAGAAAAACACATGGTTTTTCAAATATTATCTTGTAATTTCACTGGTTGCTTCTCATTAATCAGGCCATATTAAGACAGTTTAGAAATCTGTTGACCTAAATGCCACCGAGGGATGAGCCTGGCTCATGATGACCCTACAGGACTAAAAGTCTGATCAGAAGAGCCTGGATGAGAAGGGGTAGAAAGAAGAAAACTGAGGAGGTAAAAAAGGAGGAAAATTGATATAGAAGAATGGAATTAGGGTGAAAGAAAACAAGGAGATAGCGGGAAAGAAATGTGGCAACAGATGGACACTATTCTTGGGGAAAAAAGGTACCGGTGAGGAAGGAGTAAAAATGAGGAGTGCCTGGGTGGATCAGTTGGTTGAACGTCTGACTCTTGATTTTGGCTCAAGTCATGATCTCACAGTTTGTGAATTCGAGCCCCACATGGGGCTCTGAGCTGAGAGGTCAGAGCCTGCTTGGGATTCATTCTCTCTCCCTCATTCTCTCTCTGCCCCACCCCCACACTCTCTCTCTCAAAATAAACAAATAAACTTAAAAAAAAATTCACGTAAGTCCAGTTTGCTTGAATTGGGAGAATTCTTCTGTAGTTTTGAAATGACAGAAGTAGTAGTGAATTAAAAAAAAACTATTACATTGCAGTTAAGTCCATTTGACTTTCCTTTTGAAGTCACTGTACTCCCATATGATGTAACATACTTAAGTTCAGAACAGTGAGTTATTAGATTTAAGAATCTACCTTGCTTATGTAAGCTTAACAAATTGCTTTAATGTTGTTTGTAGTTATAGGTGTTAAACCAGCATCTATAATATGACCTCCAGAGTAGGGGCCTCCTTAAACTTTGCACACTAAGTGCCTCTCTTGCCTCAAGCTAGTCCTGGCCCTGGAGATTCAGTAAAAGCAGATCTTCCGAGATCCAGTGTCATATAATCCAAGTATCCAGATCCCTAATAGTCCTGCTTGGATCAAAGAAACTTTGGACTCTACAGTAAAGGAGTGGAATTCCTTAGGAATGTCTCCCCAGATATTATTTCTTACAAAGGAACTCTGGAAGGGCAGCACATTTGAAGTTACATTCTCTGAAGAGAACCCCAAGTCCAGCCATTTCATGTATTTAAAATAATGCTATATTTTAATATACTATTGTTACTAAGTTTTATAAGCCCTACATTTTCCCCACTCCAAGCTGGATAATCATATCTAAATTATGTCATTTCTTAAAGCACATCATTGGTTGAAATGTACCTTTTACATGTGCTCATGGAGAAAGTAAAATCTCATCATAAGAAAAATAATCTCTATCAACTTTTTCAGAGAAAATTTGGCATCATAATATTTTTCCTGCAGAAATAACTAAACTGCATGAACAGATGATCTAGTAGTAGAGACAAAGCTTTTAACTTTTAAATCAGAAGGAACGGACAGATTTCATTTCTTTTCTTAAATAGGCAACAGATTTGTTTTTAACTTAAGGTCTTTGAATCCAATTGCTTTAACGTTAGCAAATAAACTTTCTGAGGACACTAACTGTACCTGTTCTTCTTCAACTAATCCTTCTGAAGCGTGAGACACTCCAGAGACAGACTAATGTTTCCAGAGCCATAAAACAAATAGTAAAACCGGGGGTGTAAAGTGCTCATGATTGGACTGTATCCAGGTACATCTGGTGGGCTCTGTATAAATTGAACAAGTACACTGTGAAATAGTACTGGTATTGAAGTTTAGTTACTAAAGTTCCAAATCTCCTGGATAATAAACAAGATCGACACTCACATATAGATTCAAGAGTTGCTTATGCGACTGTCAACACCAGGAGACAGAAGAAGAGATGGCTAATTTAATCACTCAGAACAGCACAGAAAGGAATTTTTGTGAAAGGTCCAAGATAATAACTGTGTTTTATTTTCCTTCTTTACTAAGATTATGAAAGTTGGCCCCCAATTTTATCTACATGATCTCTGTTGTTAAGGGCTTACTTTTGAGTGGGGTTTCAGATGTCCTCTCGGCACCCACTTTTGACAATGAGCTAACCAGAAAGTTTCCCCATCTGTTGCGCCCTGTCTTCTCTTTCAATCCAAATTCTATATTCGGATATTCAACATAAAATTATGAAAAGTGGCATCTAGCTTTGACTGACATAGGGAAAAATGTGAATAAGAGAACAGATGCAAAAATAAATGGGAACATGAGGTTCTGCTTTTTCTTTTACAGGAAAGAGTCTAAATGAGATTTATGTAAAGGATCTTCTAAAATTTTCATATTAGTAGATGGTACCCAGAGACATTTCCTTTAAAACTCTTCATACCTATTATTAACCTTTAAATATAAAAAATTCTAATATTTATAACTTATATTCATGTTTATAAAATATAAAGAGGTCCTTCCTGCCATTTGCTCATGTCAACTATGATTGTTAATATGCCAAAATATATTTATGCATACACATTTCTCAACTAAATATCCGTCTTTATAAGCAAAAGAGAATCCCATTTATATTATGACATTTCTTACATATAACATTCTGTTATTTATATATAATGTAGTGACTGTCAACCCAAAATGCACACATATTTTTTGGTTCATGCATCTTGTAAAGCCACCGAGTTTTTTAATGTTGGCTATGAAAAGACGATAGCCTCTCCAAATAGCAGACTCAGTCTTCTTAGTTGTGCAGTTTACTACGTATAGCATCCAAGTGCCTGGAACAGCATAAGCCTTCGGGAGCTAAATGCTGAAAGAACACCTAATCACTTGTAACGCTTTAGAATCTAAGTACAACAGGTGGCTTACCTGGCTTGCTGCAGATGGACTTGCACAATTCTTCCGGTAACATGCCAACATGTGGGCAGTCTGATTAACCAGAATTTCCCGGATGACCTTCAAGGGCTGGTATAGAACTGCTTTGAATGCTAGTTGCATAAAACAATGAAAAGAGCATGAAAGCTCTGGCTCAGAAATCAGTCCCTTCAAATGGTAATAATAATAACAATAAAAAAAATGCTCTTATCTTCAGACCATCCAGCAAGGAATAACAGTGTTTAAAAGGTTAAAGTCATCTGCTAATGTTCTCCATTTTACTAAGTATGACAACATACCCAATGGAGAACAACGGCCAACCTCTAACAGAAGGTAGGTCATTAGTTCAGACTTTTTCCACAGAATATTATAAACAGAACTCTACACACAGAGAAAAGAAAGACCAACGTGCCATCTTCTGATGTCCTGAATTCCTATGGACTGGACTGCTGTTTCTTCTAAACCTTGGTGTAGAATCTCAAACGGGGGTTATGAAGGGGAGAAAGAACCAAAGAGGGGCCAACTCAGACCCGTGGAATTTCATAATTATCATGGTGTGGATAAGCAAGTTCAGCCTAACATTAGGGACAGTCTCCTTCCATTAGCCCCAGGTGCCAGAGGGCATACTCATATACCATAATAAGAGTCTAAGTATCACCTTCCTAAATTTCAACTCAGAATGCCCCCATGCCCCCAAGAAGGAAACTTTGAATAGAACTGTATAGTGTGGGCCTGACGGAGATCTCTCATTATTAATCTAGAATTGGAGATGCTGAGTATTCTCCTTAACACTCTGTTTTTATAAATTCTGGATTTGCCCACCGAAAGGCTGTGCTTCCACAATAGTTGTCAGTTACTAATTCAATTAACCAACAAGTCTGACTGAATTCTTAGGCAAGATACACAGCAGCACAGGATTAGTGGAGTGTTACCTGACTTGGCGAAGAAGTTGATAAGGGCATCTGTCTCACAGCTCTTATAGAGATCAGCCAACTGGGAGCTGCAGTTCAAGCCAAGATTGTGAATCCGCAGTCTTCTCTGACCTCCGACGGTTGTGTAAAGCACAGCACACTGCAGAGGCGACATCAAGGACACATGCTTTTATGCTCAGCCATGTCCACCCACGCTAGTCTATCTTACATTTACAGAGCACTATATATGGGTCAAAGACCTCTAAACCCCTCCACAGACTTTTTTTTGTATATTGTTGCTAATGACTGAATAACAACAAATAAGGGAGGAATGATGACAATTCATACATTGAGCGTCTATGTAGCATTTCACTGGTTTAAACTTAAAGTTTAACTGGGCTTTCACGCATATGTAACTCTGGGCTTTCACGCATATTAGTGTACTTTCACATATCTCAGATTTTATTACCAGGGGTTCAGGTCCAAAAATAATACTTTTCATGTTCAAAAACAAACATCTAACTTTGATGATGTACTTAAGTCTTATGCTGATGACATATATATTTCAAGAATGCAAACAAGTATCCACTTCTTCAAATGTCTGTGATCAACAATAAATATTAGAGTTCTTCCTCAACTTAATGACAAACCTCTCTATTATTTAAGGGTGATGACAGTATCTGAAAACTATAACCATTCAATATAATTGTTCTTAATTCAAAATCTCCATGGCTTCGACTTAATTTTATTTACTACAAAACCAAATTCTATTTATAGCTGCATATAACATAATAATGTACTTAACATGGTGTCTAACATTTGGTAGGAATGCAACAAATGAATGAATGGGTTCTAAAGCCTTAAAGAATTGAACTCTGCTGGCAGTCAGTTTGCTAATGCTTACAATACTGACCACAGTTTGCTGGGCTCTCATGTGAGGACTTACAATTATTACTTCATACAAGCAGCACATATAAATCAGGCTCTGGAGAATACACAATGGAGTGCTATAATCTAATGACTTTTGTCTTTGGAGAAATAAGAGTTCAACTTCTTTACAGAAAGACTGACATAGTTGATGGTATTTTAGTCTGCCCAGTGATCGCTGTAACAAACTAAAACACAAAAGATGGGAATAAGCTTTAAATCACCTGGATTAAGGCTCCACTGTCTTCACCAAGTTTGTCATCATGCTTGAATTCCACAGTCACTGCCTTATCACAATCAATGGCTGCCATTTCTACATCAGTGGTGTTGTTCATAAAAATTCCACCAAAGAAATCAGTGGCTCTGAAACCTAATGATGAGGAAAAAGGGAATTTTTCTTCTATTTAATTTATTGTTATTTTCTCTGTTGGCCTGTTATTAATTTGAATAGGAAACAATTACCAATGGAGACCTGAAAAACAGTATAATTGAAAATTACCTGTGCTGGTACGAACCCTCATAATAGCATCGAATCCTATTTTCTTTTCAATATCATTTCTGAGGTCATTCAAAAATTGTTGGCTATCCATATGCATCTAAAAAATAAAGTAGCATCAATCCCCACCAGATGGCAGCAAAACATTTAAAATAACAATCCTTATTTTTTAAAATCTTGATTAAAACTCTTATCCAGAAGTCTTAAAAAGGGTTCTTAAAACTTTTTCAATTTTATTTCATTTGCAATCTTTGGCCTTAACAAATCCCTTAGTTTACCGTATAAATCTGTAACTAGGTGATTAAAAATAATTTTATTGATGATAAATAAAAACAGATGATGATTAACATTTATCATTTATGTTGGGGGAACACTTATTCTCACTCCATGTTTCCATGTATAGGTACGTAAGTTAGAGACATTCCCCTGACCCTTCCTCTCAGGTGAGGGCAGGTGATTTATCTGATTAGTAAGTTTGAGTAAAGGAACTGGGTGGACATAGCTCAGTCTACTCTGTATCTTCTTTCTGAGGAGGCAGCCTGCCTGCAGGAGGCACACATTTATTACCTTTCAATTTGCTAAGTTTTGAAGGTACAGTTGTCCACAGGAGAAGCTTGTAATATGCCCACCTTGTGCCTGGGTACACAGGTTTGTCACATTGAAAGGTAAAGCATTAGCAAGCCCACTTGCCCTCAGACATATGTCTGTACAGTGCTGACATTTTTCCTATCTCATGACTCTCTCAATCCAGGGTTGGAAGAGAGAGGTATAATGAACTGACCCCAAAACTGTAACAATTTAAAACAAATACACAGTCACTTTTAAAAACAATTATCTCAGGGGCACCTGGGTGGCTCAGTCAGTTGAGTGACCGACTTCAGCTCAGGTCATGATCTCACAGTCCGTGAGCTCAAGCCCCACATCGGGATTTGTGCTGACAGCTCGGAGCCTGGAGCCTGTTTCTGTTTCTGTGTCTCCCTCTCTCTCTGCCCCTCCCCCATTCACGCTCTCGCTCTCTCTCTCTCTCTCTCTCTCTCTCTCTCTGCCTTTCAAAAATGAATGTTAAAAAAAAATTAAAAACAATTATCTTAAATATATTTAAAACACTAAACTTTTTATATAGAATATATGTTTCCTCATCATGGAAGCTTACGCTGAAATTCACCTCTGAGACTAAATGAGCTCAATCTGTTCCCAAACACTTAGGGAGTAAGAAAGCAATTGCCTAATCACATATACATGGTCTCCACTGGCTCTAGATTTTCATTTGTCAGTTACCCACAAGGGGGCACAGCGTTCTTATGATTTAAGCACCAAAAGTTAAATGGCAGTACAAAAACCTGAGGTGAACGCGTTGCTGGCTTTTACCTGGAAATTGTTGTATTTGTAAAGGGTTCCTCCAGTGAGGTGAGGCACGAGACCCAAAGAGGCTACATCCACATACTGACTGGGAAAGAGGAAGAGGGTCACACAGCAGCCGTGAGCCACACAGTCCTTGGCCAGTGCATCGTAGACATTTGTTTGGGGCTGGAAAAGTATCTGAAGAAAAAGATGCACAAAGGGATAAAGAAAACCACAAAATGTTTTTGGTTTCAATTTTTTATTTCTGTTGAATTCTTTTAAAATGAAAGAAAATTTTTTTCCAGTCAAGTGAACTGGGCTGAAGGAATGAATTACGGTAATCATCAGTGCAGCAGCCATTTATTGAGCACCCAGTGTGTGCCAGGCTCATGTTGTGTGAAGTGTGTGTGTGTGTGTGTGTGTGTGTGTGTGTGCGCGCGCGCACACGTGCGTGCAATTTTATTTGATCCTCCAACAATGCTAATGAAACGGACATTGCTGTCTTACCTTTACAGACCTAGATGAAACAACCTGTCTGGTGTTATGTGGCCAGTAGCTGGATGCCTATATCCTGGTCTTATCCTTCCCACTGATTTGTCTACTCCCCACCCCATGGTGATTCTGTCAGAGGGTTTGAGCAAAGCACACTGTGAGCATCAGGCACCTCTATTTCCTGTCTCAGGAGTGCTATTATATGGTCCCAGCTACATTCTCCTTCTACCTTTATCTTCTTCCTGCATTTCCCCCCATTTCTCCCATTTGTATTATCCCAGTCTCATACACAGTTTATACATGAAAAGTTTGAGGCCTTATTTTAAGTTTATTTCAGACATTGGTTTCTCTAGGAATATAAAATTTCTTAAATTATTTGCAATTCAAAATATTCTCGTTAATATACAATGTCCCAGATTTATACATTACATTTAGCTTCTCTCCCTTTCTTACTCAAAGGACACATTCCCTCTTTCTTTACTCCCCTTTACAAACTGACATATGGATACTTTCAAAGAGCCATTGTTTACAAATACCTTCTCTTTGTCCGTATTAATCAGTTTTTTGTCATCTCTGTTTTTGAGCTTCCCTGGTGCCTCTGCAGTGGGTAAGGAGGAATGGAAGATAAACAGCTTCCCAGGACAATCTGCTGCCTAAAAGAAAAAAAAATTACAGAAAATGTTTTGGGTGGGAAAGTTCTACTTTAAGGGACTCAGAAAATAAATTAAAATACAGGTATTTTCTATGAGCCAAGCACTATACATATCTCATTTAATCCTCTCAGTAACCGTTGTGTCCTTAGGCAGGTACTATTCTCTCCATTTTATAGACTAGGAAACTGAGGCTTAGATAGGGACTTGCTTAAAGTCATGTAAGTTGTAAATGAAACAGCCAATATTTGATTGTAGGTCCATACACATGATGCTTTGATAAACTAAAAAGGATGTACTACAGGGAAAATACTTTCTTGTTTAGCCTAGACTTTCAGGGTCAAGTGAATCCCATGATGCAAAAGTAAAAGAATTCCTAGGATGATGATGCAACAGAAGCTCCTCTTTGAAACCTTTAGTAAACATAGATTAAACCTAAAGTGGTATTTCAAGGAAGAATGCACATGAACGTAGCAACAGTAGATATAAGGAACCAGCTATCAGACAAAATGACAAAAGGGAAAATATGTGATCAAGATTATGTATCTGTAGTCCCTGGGAAGCAATAAAAAGATGAACTTAGGTTCCACAAAAGTCAATTCCATATTAAGAATATTTAAAATCTTAAGGACCTAAGAAGTAATCTACTAAGCAAAATTTACTGAGATTAAATGATTCATTATATTGACCCCTCCAATCTTGCCTTTCTCCAAACTATCCTGACATATTGCTGCCAGGGCACTCTCTGAAATAAAGCTAACTGTTCTGATCATGTATGGGGCAGTTCTCCCTAAAAATCATGGAGACTTTCTACTATGTGATAAAGTCCACATTCCTTTATCTGTGTGGGAACAGGAAGGGTAAAAAAAAGTGAGATGGGTTGCTGCAAGCAATTGCTGTGTGCAGCTAGCTCTGTGCCAGGCCCTTCACACACATTTCTTATTTAATACAACCTTGTGGAGAAGAAACTGTTTTCTGCATTCTAAGGCTAAAAAAACTGAGGCTCATCCACTATGCCCCAGGTCACACAGCCAGTGACCCTCTTGCCCTTCCAGGCCCTCTGGAGTTTAGCCTGAATATACCTTTCAAGTCTAATCTCTACATTTCCTCACCCCTGCCACCCCTTTCAGGGGAAGTTTCCGCCACACAAGCTTCTTGCTTTCCTGGAATATACCACGTGCTTTATACACCTCCACATCTTTGCACATTTTGTTCCATTAGCCTGGAATCCATTTCTCCCTCTTCTTGGCCTGGAGCTGTTGTGTGCAAAAGACGGGTTTAGCAGCACACAGTGGTATGTCTGGGTCAGCGGTAAGATGTGTTGTAAATTATTTGCTATTACTAATAAGACATGTGAGTTTGTGCCTACTTCCCTAAAATACAAATGGATAAAATTCAAGGTTAGCCCTGTCCTAATGTGTCTCACTAAGTGACATTCAACATGTGTGGTGAGTAGGTCACAGAGGTGGGGGTCACAGCTGACACATGGGTTAGGGTGCATAACCCATGCCCCGTCTTGTGTTCGTCATGGCCAGCAGTGAGCAGTGATTTTATCACTGCACTAGTCTTCTACTTCTACAAATTATCGATACAGGTAAATGAGAACAAAGGCATGGATGAATGAAGAAGCAAAGATAGTGACCCTACCTGCATACATAGGAAAAAGATGCTAACAACACTGTGGCCAATTAAGACACATTAGTTCCTATGACCTGGGTAAAATTTATGGCAATAATGAAAAAAACATGCTAAAGTTTTTAAATTCTATGACTAATTTTTTCATTTATATCACTTTCATTGTTATGAAAGTATTGTTATGTATTTCATTGTTATGAAAGTTATTTTAATTGAAGTAGCAGAAAAGGTATAAAATGTCTAAGTTCATTTATTTATTTTAAGAGAGAGAGAGAACGAACAGAAGAGAGGCAGAGGATCCAAAAAAAGCTCTGTGCTGATAGCAGAGAGCCTGATGTGGGGCTCGAACTCAGGAACCGTGAGATCATGACCTGAGCCAGAGTCAGGTGCTCAATTGACTAAGCCACCCAGGTGCCCCTAGAACATTTTTTTTAATTGTTTTTAATGTTTATTTATTTTTGAGACAGAGAGAGACAGAGCATGAATGGGGGAGGGGCAGAGAGAGAGGGAGACACAGTATCGGAAGCAGGCTCCAGGCTCCGAGCCATCAGACCAGAGCCCGACGCGGGGCACGAACCCACGAACCGTGAGATCGTGACCTGAGCTGAAGTCGGACGCTCAACCGACTGAGCCACCCAGGCGCCCCTAGAACATTTTTTAAAAGTCCATCTTCTCCCCAGCTTTTCTTGGCTGGCCCACCCAGTTCCTCTAAGGAGTTCACTGTCAATCCATCTAGATATTCCCTCACTTCTATCCATCTAGTCTCTGCTCATACAAGTGTTGTAATTGTATACCACAGTACTTAAGAGCATGAGTCCTGGTTCCTATCTGCATGGATAAGAGTCCCAACCATTTTATTAGCCGAGTGATACTGGGAAAATTACTTAACTTCTCTAAACCTCAGTTACCTAATATGCAACATAGAAAAAATAGTAACTATATAAAATATTGTTGAGAGAATTCAATGACCCAGTACATGGCGTTAATCATAACTAACTATATATAATTGCCTTGCTAAGATTACTCATCGAGAAAAATCAGGCTCATTAACAAAACAAAGTCAAATACTGAGAAAAATAAAGTAACCGTATTTATTTCTAATTCATTAGCCAATTATAATGGCTTAATTTTAGATTTATAATTTCATTAATCGCATACTTACAAAATCTTCTGTAAGTAGCAATAAAAGAAAAAGTTCCTAGGGCATTAATGCCTTACATCCCTATAAAATGTTATGTTTTTACCAAAATCTTATTGTGCCCACACAAGTGTATCATATAGAATTGATAAATGACAATGACATATGACATTTTTATTACGATAGAAAACAGTTTGAGAAAGGCTGGCCTGGAGAACCCATTGTTCAAAATTTAACTCCAACGTCCATTCCTCTGACAGATGTGTTAATATCACCCTCAACAGAGTTGGCTGTCTCTACCTCCATGTCCTCCCTCTACTTTGCAGATAAGACTTAATAACACCATATCACAATTTATGTGTCTATTTTCTATAAGTCACAGGCTCATGAGAAAGAAAGGACCTTAATTTTTCTACAGCGAGTTTCTCCAAGCCCTACAGGGTCTAGAGTTTTCACTCTATAGGTGCTCCATAAATTTTAGAAGGAATGGAAGAAATGCTGTGATGCATCAACTGGAAATCAAATTTAGATATACATGAAGATACGTTAAAGATAAATTTCCCAATTAGTGATATATTTGAAGCATAACCATTAAAGGCCACTTCCTTCCCATTTTTTGCCTAATACTACTTATTTAGTTTTCTGGTAGAAGTAATAAGAAACTCAGAAAACTATTGTTTGACCAAGTTAAAAGACAATGCCAGAAATTCACACATAATTGAGTTATGAGTGTCAAATTTTGAGAAGAGATGCAGATTTTGAAACACTGTGGAAAAAAGACACTAGAGAACAAGATGCTGTGATCACAGAAGCATGTGCAACATTAAAAAGTGTATCAAACCCTGCAGTTGAACAGTTCAGGGACTTTTGAGAAAGTGTGTATAAGAATTTTCCAAATCTTCCCTCTTTATCTTTATGACAAATCAGCACATGTTTTTTGTTAATTTTTGTCTACTTTCTGTGCTTCAAGAAGTTTATTACAGCTAATTATATATGGATTTTACTTGGCATCTATCTAGTAGAAAATAAAGCTCTAATTCAAATGGGGGAGGCCAGTTCTAAAATGTCTTCACTTGGACACATAAAAACGCCTACATTTGGATGTTCTTTCAGTTTCTACTCCCTGTGCACAGAGGGTGAGACTCTCACCTCTGGCCTCTTGTGCATAATACCCTGAGCAATTCAGCTGAACACCCACAGCCCTGGGCTTTCCAAAATTATTCTCTGCTCTCCCCCCACCTTTTGAGGAATACAAGCAATAAATATCATGTCTTGTGTTACAGAGTTACATCTCTTCTAGCACACTGTAAGCAACTTAGAAGTAGAAACAGTAGTCCTGACATGCCTCACAAAACATTTAATAAATCTTTCTTGATTGAAAGAACAAGTAAATAAATGATGAGGTCTCCTTAATATTTAGATAATACCCTGCAAATTGTCAAAAATGTTAGCTCTTTGCCTAATACTGACTTCAGGCAAGTATTTTAGTGCCCTTGTATACAAGGTACCCAAATTTAAGTCTGACTGCTTGTTGCCATAGAGGACCTAAAAAGATGATGAGATAGTATCACTGTCAGAGGTAGATAATCACACATACACCAGGTACGCGTGTGCGCACACACACGCATACACATTTTGACCTTATTTTGAAAAATTTGTCTTCATCCGAACCTATAAAGCTGCTACAAGGCAGAAAACACAAACTGCAGACACACTCCAATTATATTACAGCAGTTTCTGCTCTTGTACAATGAATTATAATGACCCAGAATCTTTCTGGCAGATGCAGGGGAAACTTTTTCATTAATCTTTTTTTTTTTTTTTTATCAACTATCTATTATTTATAGAAAAGTTTTGAGGAAACAGGGGCACCTATGTGGCTCAGTCAGTTAAGTGAAGGACTCTTGATTTTGGCTCAGGTCATAATCTCACAGTCGTGGGATTGAGCCCCACGTCAGGCTCCACGTTGCATGGACCTGCTTAAGATTCATTCTCCCTCTCTCTCTCTGCCACTCCCACGCTCTCTCTCTCTCTTTCTCAAAAAAAGTGTTGAAGAAACAGATTAAAGATACATATACAATGGAATCACCAAAGCAAATGTAAAGAACTAGAAATCAGGAAGGTAGTCATGGAAAGAAAAGAATTAAATTTAGAAAATTTACCCTAAGTATCATTGGTATCTTTTTTGGTAGTTGAGGCTAGAAGAAACATTAAGAGTTAGAATGCTTATAAAATCTGACTCTAGGAAACCAGCCAGTGAATCTTTCTACATGTAAGAAATTGATTCATATGCAATAATATCTTCATTTAATGTTCTACACAAGGAAGAAACTGTCTTCTTAGTGTTTGCTCTTAATTTAACCATTAATGAAAAGCTTAGGGCAAGATGTTAAATCATGGTTAAGTGAAAGCATTCCTAGTACAAAAGTAACATACAAAGTTGTACGGGGCAGGTATGGGTCAGGCAATTTGCTGGTGAGTTAACATGATGCGAGGATGTTCTCAGAGACTGCAGAAGGAATAATTCCTTGTGCTGGTAGTCCTCAAATATGGATGATCAGTAGAACAAATTGAGGAGTTAATGAATTAGAATCTCTAGGAGTGGGGCCAGAAATCTGCATTTTAAAAATGTAGCCGCCCTTTAACACATGACTCTGTGACTCCTTAGTTGAGGAGTTACTGTGTCCCTTACCCTTGCACAGAGCGGAGCACCATTCTGCTCTGCATGAAGACATGTGTTGGTGGAACAAGGTCTGCTCTGCCAGCAGGCACACGACAGCAACTGCCACCAACATGATGTCCAACAGTGTCACTTTATAGGCAGTTCCCTATCTTTTTAATAAGACAATTCTTTACCTTTTATAAAGATAGTTCTTCTACTTTGTAAGAAGAACGCTACTTACTAACTTTGATATTTGTGAAGTTATTCTGAGTTGCTACATTTAGATATGAATTCTTCTCATTTTTAAACTTCAGTGTAAAAGTATACGTTACTCTAACAAAAGAATTGCAAATACAACAAAAAATAACATGCAAAAGATACAAAAATCCACCGGATGAAAGGAACTGGCCTCTGCTGCATGAGCACTGAGACTGCTGACTGCTCCAGCTGTGGTGAACAAGCAGTCTCAAAGAACATTACAGTTATTACCAACACAGTGGGTTTGCAGTAATGCATCATAAGGAACATCACATTTTGGACACATGGAATGCATGTAGGCAAATTTGCTTTACCTATATTTTTCTTTCAAAGCTGCCTCTAGACCTCTTGTGTACTGCCAGTGTGAACCCATTGTTACAAGACAGTATTATTCCCTTTCAGAAAAAAAGGGGGTTGAGCTGGGATTCTGAACTTCGGTGCTCTAGAAGACATGCCCATATTCTCCTTTCCACTCTACTGTCTTAACTGATACACTGGCTTATGGATATCCATTCATCTTTCCTCTCAGGCACTAGCACATGAATACAATTCATGTATTTGAATAACTGACTGGGTGGCTCAGTCAGTTAAGCATCCAACTTCAGCTCAGGTCATGATCTCACAGCTCGTGAGTTCAAGCCCTGCGTAGGGCTCTGTGTTGACAGCTCAGAGCCTGGAGCCTGCTTCCAATTCTGTCTCCCTCTCTCTCTGCCCCTCCCCTGCTTGCGCTCTTTCTCTCAAAAATAAACGCTAAAAAAAAATTAAAAAATAAAAATAGATCATATAAAGTTCATATAAAAGCCAAAGGGAGGAGCTAAACTGGAAATACTGACAAAATCAGTTACTCAGATGATAACAGTTCTGGAATGTAAACGCTGGGAGCAATCCATGATTTTGGCCATTTTCCTCCTGAGATTTGTAGGGAAGTTTGGAACGCGCCTCTAGCAAACTACATGCTCTAATGAAGGCTGTAATTTCTTTCATAGATGAAACTTCCTGTGTGTGTGTGTGTGTGTGTGTGTGTGTGTGTGTGTGTGTGTGTCTGGTTTTAAAAATTTATTTATTAGCAATTAAAAAAGACTTCTCACCTTTAGCGCTTCCATGCCAGCCTGGATGACAGGAGCAAAGACAGTCTCATTCTCATTAGAGTCTGCAAACATCTCTGGAATCTGGTCCAATAAACTGTAATAAGTGAATGAGTAAAAGGTTTTAAGTGTTAAGCATATTTGTAATAAACTTCAAGAAATAAGGCATTAACATTTCAAGCCTGAACACATACGGTTTTATTTTATGCGGAACACCTATGGGTGACCTTCACAGGTCATCCCTAAGGGAATGATATCTTGATATGTTCTGGAACCAAAATTTATGACTTACTTGTAACATTTACAAAAGCACACTCTTTGTAAATATTTTTTCACTATTTACATATTTGACCTCTTTGACCATTAATTCTTGGAACAGTAGCTATATCTTTAGCTATTACCATCATCATTGAATAGACTCATCAATATGCAGAAAATATTTCCTTTGCATAACTTTTTTAGCAAAGAGAAGGGACTGGTTGAGTGTATTAAAAAAAAAAAAAAAACTCTTCCTTCTAGATACTGGTGTACATTTAAAATAGAACTAACATAAACGACAGAGTTTTACAATCCATACATTAAAACTCCCTTGCTAATGCCAAAACAACATGTGATTGAATCAAAATAATTCAGAACAGATACCTGATTTTTATCTAAATTATAAAATACTTGATATTTACTTGTGAATCACAGATTGGGATTCTTGATAGTTGACAAGGAAACCATCCAACAGAGGAACAAAGACCTCTCCAACATCAGTCACCACCATCATCTGAGGCTGGGCCAAATTACTCTTTACATTAAAGAAATGCAGCACTTTGTTATATGTGATAAAACCAACTCGGATTGCAGAAGTTTCTTCTTGCTCTTCCCTATGAGAAAAACACAGTGTTTGAAGTTCTTTCATATATTTATGAGACATGTTTCTATCCGAAATTCAGTAAGTATACCTTCTATAAAATAAATGGAAGACATGTTTAAAGGTTTGCTCTTAATGAATGTTTACTGTATATAAACAATACTGAGTCACAGTAGGGGGTGGGGGATATTACAAAAATAACTAAGCTGATAAAGGAAAAAATTCTCCAAATTCTAGGCAAAAAAAAAAAAAAAAAAAAAAAAATCAAACAGATATGAAAATACTTATTCTTTAAAATATTTCTTTAAAATATTTATTTCTTTAATATATGTATGCTCAATCCATAGCAATTACAAGATGTGTTTTTTTTTTTTTTTAATAAACAAGCTAGGCTTATTACATTCTTTATAAACAAAGTTCTCTCAGAAGTCACAACAAGGTCAGAAGAACAAATGGAACATCTGAAGCAAGAGAAAGGCACATTCAGATTACAAACAGGATAGCTATTTTTATCAAGAAAGGACTTGCTCCTTCTGTGTGATTCTTTTCTTACAGATTCTAGAGAATCGCAATAGAAATTGGACTAGATTTTGAGAGCTATATGCCATATAAACATATAATGTAAATATATTTAAAAAGTCACATATATGAATTGATGATATAGTTCTAATTAAGTAAACATTTGTGATGTCTTGGCAAGACAATAAAAGTAATAAAAACTCTAAAACTGTATTCATTTTGAGAGAGGGAGACAGTGCACATGCAAGCACGGGGGTGGGGGGGCGTGGGGGGTGGGGGGAGAGCAAATCCCAAGCAGGTTCAGTGCTGTCACCACAGAGCCCAATGCTGCTCCATCTCAGGAACTGTGATGTCATGACCTGAGCTGAAATCAATAGTCAGTCGCTTAACAGACTGAGTCACCCAGGCACCCCAAAAAGTAAATTTTTTAAAGAAATCCAAGATAAGGCCTTAATCTTCCTGAAAAGAGTATAAGGCATGAATGTTTATTTAAGTTTACACTTGAATTGAGTGGTCTAAACTCTCTTTAATGTTTACCCAGGTTTCTCTTTGTCTCCCTTCCCCTCCCCCTTCCAACAACACTTCCTGATTTTCATTGGTGTATACAGCAGTGCTCAATGACATGATGGCCACAAAAGATACATGCCGTTTTCTTTGATCCTTAGATATCAGTAAAACTTATTTTGCTTAGGGACAATTTTTTTTTAAAAAAGAACCTAGTATGCTCAGCTCCTAAACTTTGTACATAGCATAGTTACTTGAGTATGAGAGAAAGGAAAATAAAGTACACAGATGAAAGTATCTGAAGTTCAAATTGTTGATCCCACTGCAGACTTCCCAATTTCAGCAGAGTACATGATGACAAACTATTGACTTTAAACTCTTTATTTCTTCTCTACTTCCTTTGCTAATTGAAGGTATTTGTTCTTCATTGTGGCCTTCACGAATGGGTGGGCAGTTTAAACAGATCCTCATAATCCGTTCCAAAAGTACTTGGTAAATGTTTATATTATGGACTCTTAGAACATTTTCAGAAATAGTACCTAATCCTTTGTAACTGCACATACACAGACTTATACACACACACACACACACACACACACACACACACACACACCCTTGAATATCCTAAACTGGATGATTTCATGCAACTAACCATTATATGATACTGTACTCATGTTCTCCCTGCCCCCCTATTCATTAGAATTTTACTCTTTAAGACCAAGCACAGATACTCTTCCTCTCTCAAACCTCCCCTGATGCTACCAACCAGAAGTTATTTCCTCTTCTAAATTTCTACAAATCATTCTCACTGGGTTCTTAGTATATAGTACCTGTTAGTTAACATAGCATGAATCCTTGACTATAAATCAATAAAGTCTCAAAGTTTATGCTCCCTGCTCCTGAAGGGTCTAGTATAACGCAAAGAATTAGAGGTTTGCTCAGGATGATTATCGTGAAGGTGAAATGCTGTATTTATTTAGGATGGCAAGTTAGAGCCCAGATTGATAAACTGATTGTATGCATCTTTTCCCAACTCCTGTTTAGTGATGTCGCCTTGCTAGTTTAAAATCAGCATGGCTGGACATATTTTACACCACAGGAATGAGCAAACATTATAGTAAAGGCTTTATTTATTTGAGATCCAGTTTACCAGAGCACCACTGGTTAAGCTCCCATTTCCGAGTAAACCTTTTATTACATAAGGTGATAAATGTCCGGCAAATCCCAAGGGCATTTATTCTCTTTTAATAGTTAATTTAGAGTCAATTAAGGCAAAAGACACAAAAGAAAAATTACAGAGAAGAGTCTGGATTGCTATTTCCCTTTGGATTTGAACATTTTCAAGTGATGGGAAAGGAGTATCCTGGGATTCACAGGGTTCACTTAAAATCTAAATTAACATTTTTAAAAACATCCAATCAGAACATTTCACATTATTGCAAAATATTATAACATGTTTTCATGGGAACATATTTGTTTCAATTTGTTTGAGAAACAAAGAACTATCTTAAAATTTTCTTTTCAACAGTATAACTGCCTTGTTAAATCATGACCAGAAGAAAATGAAATCTCAGCCTCTCCTTCATATTAATTCTATGCAAATTTTATAAAGGTATATAAGGGATATCACAGATATCCCTTCTTCTGTTTTTCAATTACCACTCCCCTCAACACTTGTCCTTATTATTTTAATGGAATGAATCCGACAGAGCAAAACTGAAGATGTTAGTAACTGGATGAACTAGAATATTCCAAAGTCAAGCATTTTGAACATTTTTGCTACAGGAGCATTAAAAACAACAAGAAAAAACCCGATTGCTTGATCTGAACAACAGATAAGATATTTCAAATCTTTTCTTTCCTATTTCAGAGAAGTCAGACAGAAATGACATCTGGCAAAATCAAAGATGTAAATTCAAAGTTTAATAGTAAAGAATGGGGCCTTTACTTTTCAAAAGATCAGCTAAGAGATGAACATACCTTAGACAATAATCAAGACTTATACTGTGCTTTAAAAACACTATTTGGCATATTACCTGGTTCAAAGAAGTAAATCAAACTGATGGCTATCTTACAATAAAAAGTATAAAATTATGTATCTACAGATCCCAAAATAAACTTTGGGGAAGAAAAAAAGCAACCAGATTTGTTTTAAAATCGTTTTATTGTTTTCTCCTATCTTTTTGCTGAAGTCACAATCTGCTCTCCAATGAGATATAAGTCATAATGACATCTCAGGAAGGAGTGTGATTTCATTAACTCATATCAATAGGTTATACACTTCATATCAGCACTGTGTTGAAAAGGAGCTAGGGGTTGGCAAGGTAACCATGAGAATAGCATAGTCTAATTTAACCAGTTTGAGAGAAGGGAAAGAGAGAGACACCATTTCCAGAAATGATAGTTTTCTTTCATATGAATCAAGCTCCAACTTCAGATTTAGAATTAAAACAGCCCTGTGAGAGAAGTCTATTATAAAGTAAGTCCTATTCAGCAGAAAGTCCACAGTTCTCAAGTATCCGGGAGAATGAAGTAACAGAAACTAGAGTCACAAAGTGTCAGCAGGCATCACATGCCTTTCTTATGCCCCATCTTCAACTTGCTCCCAGCTCATTCTTCATTTTAGAATTCAGTTTGAAATCACCTCAATGTTTTTTAAACATCCCCAACTGCTTTTCCAAACCATCCTTGAGAATATTATGACTTTAGCTTCACAGATACAAACAAAACTACTCCTGGGAGGTCCAGAGTTCATTCATCTGAGCCTCACATGCACCAGTGCAGCAGCCACATGTGGAATGAATATAGAGGAATGGACACCCAAGGACTCAGGGAGCCCTAAGGGCTATGGATAGCCCATCCCTCAAAGCATCCCTTTTCAGAACAGAGATCATTCAGGAGATACGGAGGGGGGGGAAGATGCTGAGACTGGTATAGACACTAGGTTTCAGATGATATTTCTTAGACTCTTTTATTTTCTTAAGCATGTCTCCTCTCATAAAGGAAGACTTTCTCCACTCCCAGGTCTCCTTACTGGATGGCAGCTCCCATCTTAAATAACTAGTTTGTATATTATGAAAAATAGCCATGTTTGCTGAAATACCTTTCCACCTTTCCTTTTGTGTACTGCTCCCTGTTGTGGCAAGGAAAGTGATCTACCTTATGCTTTAAGTCATAGGACCTAGAGGCAGTAAAGTGACAAAGGGGTTTGACGGTGTATAATACAGGAAAAAAGGAAATTTGCCTAAAAAGCTACCACGTCTGCCATACGACAATGGTACAGTTTCCTGGCACCCCTTAGAACTCTACCTACCACATGTCACAACTAGCAGTTTCCACTGAAAAACCAGCCCCTTTGAAAGTGGACAGCAGACTTCCAAAGTCTTTCCCAGCACACTGTTGGGATTCTCCTTATAATTAAAATGTACTCAGAATGTTGTTTACCATAGCATTAATTTTTATCAGTTTGTTTCTTTTGCTTTGCACAAAAGATAACTCTGACTTTTTAAGGACTCAACGAGCTGGTGGCTGTTTAATTTAGAAATACTTACCCAATGTCCTCATTAGCAAAAGATATCCACGGGGCATTCAGCACTTGCTTTCTGGCCAATAAATTAATTCAGTAATATTGTGCAAATTAGAAAAATAATGGCAGTTCCCTTACTTTGGAAGTTTTTCCAGCACAGTCTTCAGTTCTTCACATATGAGCTTCACAAGTCCATTCTTGATGTTACTATATGAAACATCAATCATGAAGATAAAGGCTGGTGGGTTGGGAGGCTTATTTTTCTATAGGAAAGCAAACAAATCACATAAATGTAATTAAAAAGTATATACATTGCATAATCAAATTAAAACACTCAAACCCTTGAAGATATCATCAAACTTTTCATTTAATATTTTAGGATATAACATCTGGGGAATTAAATCATTTTTTAGAACACAGTCTCTGATGCTATAAAAAAGATAAAAGCTGTTTGTTTTCCAGGGTACGACCTGCGACACTCTATTGAATTTGGCAGGATTATGATATCTAACAGTGAAGTTTCATTTTTGTAGCACCCTGAAGACTTTCTCACTACAATTACCCAAGGGTGAGTACAGTCTAGTGACCAGCCTTGCTTACAACCCTCTCCTTCTAAGAAGAGGTGTGTCTGGAAACTTGACAAATTGTGCCCCCAAAGAATACATACAATAATTGGTATTTGTCTTGAAACTAGTAGAATTTCATTAACTGGATCATGCCATTTTCAAATCTCTTCCTTTGTAAGCTCTCTCAGTTTTAAGGATATGAAATTGTATACTAAAATATAATTGTATACTTTAAAATTGTACTATATTACCAAATATTTACCTATTCTTTACATATTTATGTTAAAAATAGAATATTGGGCCTTTTCTCTATCTGTTTCAAACAATCACTACAACATAAAGCAGCTGCTATATAAATGTTTGATAGTTGTTGGTCCCTTTACTGGCTGGTGTTCAAAGAGCTCTTAGGAAGTGATTATTCAGTTAGGTCTTACAAAATATTTAGAAAACAGCCTCAGGCAAATTTAGTGACTAAAAAAAAAAAAAGAGTTAAGGTTAATTCAATTTTTAACTTTATGATAAATGACAAAAAATGTTCCAAAGTAAAATTCTTTTAACTATTATAATTATAAAATTAGATGATGATGTCTCCAATTCATCTACTGGTTCATTCTCTAGCCACTACAAGCTTAGAGGTAACAGCCTTCTAATAAAAGTCTACCATTTAAAATAAGAAAAGAAGTGCAGGACTTAAAAATCATCAACACAGAAGCTTCATTGTTTTGCCACATTCAAAATCAGGCCAACAAAGAAATGAAAGAACTCTACTGCTGTCTATCTGAGCAACTTTTTTGCAAATCATTCCTGATTCCCACCTAATCTAACTTATAACACAGAGTTACATTAATTTAAATCAAATAAAAACCACTCTCATTTCCATTAATTAAACCAAAGCCTCTTTGTGACCAACCCAAATGTGTGTTACCATTCTGTGATCTCTTAAGTTCAGCATTACTAGTTCCCCACTGAACAGTTTCCATAAATCTATGGAGTCCTTCACTGTAACTTGTTTTCTACATATGTGAAACTAATTCATCATTCCTCTAAATGATATTCTCTTCCAACATCTCTATCAATAACATCACTACACATCAATTCAAAGGCTTAAAAACATAAAATTAGATTTAACTATTCCTTTTCTTTCAACCACTGAGTCCCTTTGACTATTCTTTCAAAATGCTTCTTTTACATGTTTTACCCAGTCCTTACTCTTAACCATCCAGAAGCTTGTCATCTCATGCCTAGAAAACTCTAATGACTTCATTATTGGTTGTCTTTTTAATCAATTACTCCTTTTAATCCAGCTTGCTTTGTACAGTCAAGCCTAACAGGTATGAACTTTATAAAACCCTGGTTTTCCATGATACTTTACCAAAACCGCTCTGTTAAGGGTCACAGACCTCTTGACTGCAAACGAATGACTTTAAGTAAAATCCAGCTCTCATCCCTAACTCTCTTTTATCTATCCAATTTTAGGCATCATGGACCATTTTCACTTTTTTAGCTATCACAGCGCTGTGGTGTCATTTCCTCTCCCACTTTTCTGACTGCTTTTTCATTTTCTTATCTTCCTCAAATGATATCTTCTCTTTTGTTACCACCTGCTTTATCACAGAAATCTCTGTGCACCTCTTTTAACTAGCACCTCTATATAGGCAACTCCTCAAATTCTTTCTTATCATGGTCTCCTTTCTGAGCTCCAGACCAGCACTCCATTTAACTATAGCACACCTCCACATAAAGATCCTGTCAGCATCTTCATTCAGAATTTTGTAAGTAAGACAACATTTATCCCATCATATTCTTTACAGAAAGCATGATCCTCAAAAGTAATCTGTGTTTCAAATCTCATTTTCTCTGTGGAATTGTCCACCTTCCTTACCATCCGTAACCAGTTAATTGTGAAGCTTTTCTGGTTCCAGTACCCAAATTTAGACCCTCATTTACTGTTTTTAAAATTATTTCTCTTTTTTATAGGAAGCTTTTTAAAAGATCTTATGTATGTATGTATGTATGTATGTATCTTTGAGAGAGATAAGAGTGAGCACGCGCATGTGAGCTCAAGTGAGTGGGGAAGGAGCAGAGGGGGAGGGGGAGAGAGAGAGAGAGAGAGAGAGAGAGATCGATCTTGAGCAGGCTCCACCTCTAGCATGGACCCTGACTTAGGACTCAATCTCACCACCATGGGATCCTGACCTGAGCCAAAATCAAGAGTCAGATGCTCAACTGACTGAGCCGCCCTGGTGCCCCCCAATTGGATTCTTATTGTGGTAAAATATACATAAAATTTGCCACCTTTACTATTTTTAAGTGTACAGTTCAGTGGTATTAAGTACATTCACACTGCTGTGCAACCTTCACCACCATCCATCCCCAGAACTTTTTTATGTTGTAAGACTGAAACTCTATGATCATTAAACAATGACTTACATTCCCTGGTCTCTCCAGACCCTGGCAACCACCATTCTACACTTCTACATTCTTGTCTCTATGAATCTGACTACTCTAGGTGCTTCATATAAGTAACAAGTAAAATCATAGTATTTGTCTTTCATGTGACTGGCTTATTTCATTTAGCATAATGTCCTTAAAAGTTCATCCATGTTTTTAGCATGTGTCTACATTTCTTTCCTTTTAAGGCTGAATAATATTCCACATATGTATATACCACATTTTGTTTATCCATTTATCCGTGTATAGACTCATGGACTCCTACTCCTTTTGGCTATTATGAATAATGCCACTATGAACATGGGTGTGGAAATATCTCTTTGAGACTCTATTTTCAATTATTTTGGGTATATTCTATTTTTAACTTTTTGAGGAACTGCTATACTCCTTTTATTTTCTCCTGCATGGACCACTGCATTAATTTTCCAATATCCTTCTGTCTCCAATCTCTTTCCTCTCATTATACAAACTGCTGTCAGAATAAATGGTCCAAAAGACAATACAGATCACAGTACCACTGCCTCTGAGGACAGGATGTTTACTGAGTCCTCAGAGTCAAGCACAGAGCATGGCACAGAAGAGTGCTCAATACTGCCAAATGAATGAATAAATGTATGGATGAAAGGATTAAGGAAACAACTTCCTCTTTACCTTTAAGGATCCTCATGACTTACTGAATTAACATAAATTTCTCTATGGCCTGGCATTTAAGACTCCCTATAATACCCATTTAACCAACATGTATAAAAACCAGAAGATCACAGCTATGATGCCAAACCCAGTGGAATATAAAAAGTTAGTCTGTATCTCAAAACAACTTCCCAGCTTTACTTCCCATTATTTCTCAATACACATTCCTTCAACTAATTTAAGTGTTTGCCATTTTCAAAACATTTCCTATCCAGAAGTCACAGTCTAATGGGTCTGGGCCAAGAATTTGGCCAGAAAAGTATTTTATTTGGCATAGTGTTTTAAAAAATATTTGAATATGAATGTGTTTTGGGGGAAAGGGAACATACTCTCCAATTATCCTAGTCCCCATACTAACTCCACGTCACTCATTTACAATACCGGCCTTGCCCCTGAAGAAAGTGGAGTAAATGGCAAGTCCTCTGCTTCTACTGACTATTTAGTTTTCTCTTTCATTTCCACATGTCCAGACTCTGCTCCTGGTATAACCAGCTCCAATATCACTTATCCCTGATCCTCCAAATCATATATTATCGCTTGTCTGTTTTGTTATGGCACTGTAATTATTTGACTCTTACAGCATTTATCATATTTGGATTTATATCATAATTATACACTTACCAGGTCTATATATGGGAAATATCTTGAAATCAGGTTCATTATCTTGCTAGCTTTGGTATCCCTCATAGCACATAACCAAGTGTTTTCGACATGTTAGGTATTCGTTAAATGTCACAATGAATTAAAATTAAGTGGAGGGGTACCTGGACGGCTCAGTCCATTAAGCATCCAACTCTTGATGATTTAGGCTCAGGTCATGATCTTGCAGCTCATGAGTTTGGGCTCCATGCTGATAGCATGCTATCAGCCTGCTTGGGATTCTCTCTCTCCCTCTTTCTCTACCCCTCTCCCTTCTTCCCTCCCCTCCCCCTTTCTCATTCTCTCTCAAAATAAATAAACAAATTTTTAAAAATAAAATAAAATAATAAAATTAGGTGGAGAGATGATATCTTTATTTAGAAAAGAAAAAGGCTGGCTTGGAATGGGGTTTTATATTTCAGGTACACTTTGTATGTAGATATATTCTGTAAAATTTTACATGAAAAACTTAAGCAACAGAGCTGGGATCTTTTCTTCCAGGGGAGCACCATGGTGATTTTCTAAATAATTGCTTACAGATCCACCCTATACTGATAAAGAATAAGGACATGCCAACACAGTTTTCAGTCTGTCTCCAGCACTTTCTATGTGTGTGATTTGAGTATGGCACGTAAGAGCTCTAGGCCTCAGGTTCCCCATGTAATGGTGGTACTTGCCACATGGGGTCACTTGAGAACTAAACGAAACAACACATAAAAAGCACTTAGCACAAAGCATCACAAATAGTAAATATTCAATCAATGCTAATTTTATTATATAAAATTGGTATCAAGATAAAATGAAATTAATACGGAAAAAATGTAATTTTGTAATTCTCCTTTAAGTTTGTAGTTAAAAATTAGATGGCAAAATTAAATAAAACCTTTTTCATTGTCCAAATCCCTAAAGCAACTAATTATTATACATTATTTACATTTTTAATTATAATTAAATTTGAAGATACTTACACCATCTTTTATTTTAAACCTTATTTGGAATAATAAAAGGTAAATTAAGCTTACAAAAAAATTCTTCAAAACGTATATAGATATTTTTTATTTGGTTCCTTGCCTGCTGGGTGAAATTTCCCATCAATTAGACATCTGGAACGTTTCCAGATAACAGAGTTTGAAGATACTGAGACTTTTGTTCCCAGAAATAGATTTGACTCTCTGCCTGAGTTTCTACTAAAAAAGCATAAAATCAAGATAATATAGCCTTTTTGGCAGAGAACTAGTAACTGAGAGCATAGTTATTTTTATACCATGGTTGCAAAGATCAATCAATAAATTTTCCATATCACTAGTTATAATGGTTTTATTACATTTAATTAGAATGCAAGTATTTATGGTCTACTTAATCATTCACCTTCAGTCAATAGCAGTAAAGAACAACAGTAGTTGGTACTTTAGGATTTTTTTGGTCTGTTATAAAGCATGTATACCAATAATGTTCTTGTGTTTCTCAAAATATGTTCAAAGGTTACATTTTGAATTAATAAAGTATTAACTCTTCTTTAATAACTCGTTATAGGTAATGTAGTGAAAAAATCATACAAAACACTAAAATACATGCAAAGTTATATGAACTGAAAAACATGTAAATCCAATCAGTTCAAAACACTTCTATTTAGGAAAAATGTTCTTTGCAACTTATACTCAATATGTGGACTAGGCGTGTAGTAAACACCTGATAGAATCCTGTGGGTCGGAGGCTGTTTTCTGAGAACTGGGCATCAGTAGACATTGATATTTGGAAGGGAAGTAAGAAAAAAAGTCAGGATGACTTTCTTCAGGTCTACCTACATACGGTACTTCGGATATAAGCCAAAATCTGAACTGATTGATACCCAAGAAAATATTTCCAAATCATTGAAGAATTTTAAAGGCCTGCAAGTTACCCATAATGATGTCACTTTCACTGTGACATTGGAAAAGGGAAATAGCCAGTCCTAGGAATAGTAACAGACCTGCAAATTCATTCATTCGTTCATTCATTCACTCCACATAATCTGATCAACTGTCTTTCCTGCACTAGACACTGTGGTAGATGCCATAAAGACAAGATTCTTGTCACCAAGGATATTGAAATCTATGAAGAGGGAAAACATTTAAGAAGATTTAAATTTCATGGAGATAACTGCAAAAACAAACATATGAACCAAATTCTATGGGAAGAAAAAAAATAGAAGACTTAGTAAATAACTACCATAGTGAAATCAAATAAAGTTGTACATGTGCACACATGCACACACACTCACATAAAATAAAATTTCAGCTGGGTATTACACAAAGAGTAGGAGTTTGCTACATGGAGTATATATAGATGTAATAGGAGGATGCAAAGATAGTCTGGTCAAAACAATCTTGTCTAAAAGCATGGGGATGTAAAAAGGAGTGATGAGTTCAGAGTACATGGTGAGTGTTTTATACAACTGAAGAGATAGCTGAGGTGGGAGTATGGAGTCCAACAGTTAATGTTTTCTTATAAGGAAAGCTAAATTTTTGAATTTAATTTTTTAGATTAAGGACGTGAGGAGGAGTCTCATGCATACATCATAAAGGAAAGAAACCAGAAGCCAGAATCCCAGGCTCTCAGATAGTCCAAGGAAGATTCTAAGAGCCTTAAATCATTGTGGTGACAACTAGCGTGCAGAAAGGCAGTAAAGAAACCTGTCATTGTCCTATTGGCCATATTGATTGAGCTTCTGTCCTGAAAGGGAGAATTTTCTGAGAGTATTGACAAAACAAAAAAAGCAGAGGCACTATATGGAACTGTTGCTTTAAGAACCCAGATTACATTATCTGATAGGGATATAACAATTAAATTACTGTTTTCTATTTCTGACACCACTTTTTAGTTTTTAAAAATAATCACTGCACTGAGCAGTTTGGCAATTTAATCATGTCAACAGCCTAGAAGCCTTGATCTGCGTCTGAGGCATTTCTACATCCCCATGACACAACCAAAATCTTTGGTTGTGAATCAAGAGTCAGTTCTTTACATATGAAAGTTATTCACTTGAATTTGACATCAACATATAAACACTTGAAGTCCTGGGAACACTTACTCTGCAGTAATCCAAAGTAGCAACATATTCATAAGATCCTAGAGATAGTTCCGGCTTCTCATAGTGGTCCAGTCTTCTCCCGATGTGGTCCAGATGTTGGAAATAGAATGGTGGAACTAATAAAAACAAAATAAGAGAGGAAATCTTTTGTTTTCATAACACAGACAACTTAATAAGTTCTTAAAATTTATTATGGGAGGAAAAGAATTAGTTGAGGAAAAAAGAGTATTTTAAAGCTAGAATGTAGTATATTCTAAATATCCACTATTTAAAAAGCATGTGTTGGAAAGTACAAAGGTTTTCTAAAAAATCCTCTTGCAAGTTACTGATGACACATAACATTTATGATCTGGACCACTGTGAAGAAACAGGGGGTGTTTTTTAGTTGTCACAAAGAAAATTTAACTACCCCTATTTAATTACCTCTTTTAAAAGGAATTCTGGCTTTTCTAACTATTTAAATTTTCAATACACCTAAAAGAAATATACATTGGTTATTTGGACTGTACTATTAACTACAATATTTATTATCCTTTAATTAATAGACGTCTTCAGCCATGGAAAGTTTGCATGGTAATCTTTTAATGTTTGGGCTTCAGAGTAGAGAGGATTACTGTATTAGGGAAAGACTATACCACTAAGACCTCAGCTGAGGAACTCTTAATTTGATTCAAATGTCTAAGAAGGTTAGTTCTGGCAAAGACCTGGAAGTCATCCAACAGCACAGGAACACTTATGAGTCACACACTGAACACTTGGACAAATATGGCCTGGTATCTCTGTGAAAACAAACTCCTGTTGCCTTGAGATTAATAGGGCTGGCTATTAAACCACTGACAATAGAAGTATTTAGAATAACCAGCAATACTCTGGCTTTAAGCGTTTCATAAAGAACAACATTTTCATTTGCAAAACCACAGAAGTAATATGTTTTCTGTTAAAATGAACAACTCAGTCTACTTTATTTTTAGTTGTGAACTAACACTTACAAGACTATTTTCGCAGTTTGGACTTAAAAATAATCACCAAGATTTTTCTATTTTCTTACTATATCGTGGCCATTTCTTTTAAACAAGTTTTATAACATTCTTATGTACATATGGATCTCTGAATTTGGAAAATTCAATGTTTTGAAAAGATGAGGGAAGTGGGAAACTAACAGTCTCAGCTGAGATAAGTAAACTATGAGGGCCTAATCCTGCTATTTTGTTACTTTTAGTTGAGGTAGATGATGTTGGCTATTTACAATTATGGTGTGATAAATTCTACATAGTGTAACCTATAGTTAAGTTTCATTCACACATCTACATGTAACGCATGAAATTTTTCCTTTTAAAATGAATTTCACATTCATTAGCATTTAATATTATCTGTTGTGTTTATAAGACAAAATTCAAGTCACACTGTAAATTATGCACTACAGTTGTCTCCTGCATGCCTTTTGACCCTACATGCTTCCCACTGTGTCATCTCTGGACACTTTGAAGAGAAATAGAGTGAAACCATGTGATCAAGCTTGCCGGGTTCTTTCTAACTTCCATAAACCTCTGTCTTCTTTAGACCTAAATGAAGAATGCAGGTGTTAGTGTAAATCTATGGGAGTCTGGCTCCTCTTAGGGACAAATGTTTGAGCCTAGTATGAATAACCCTATAGGAAAATGAACATAGCAGCCTCCTAGGAGCGAATACCCAAGGAAAGAGAATTCATTACGGGGAGATACAAGAATTCTGAGTGGTTTTTCTACCAGGAAGTGGCTGTGCTCTGAGCTGACACTTTGGGTGTGAGGCCAGGGTGTTACACCAAACTGAGGATCTTGGATCTAGAAGCCACATAGATTTCTGATCACCTTTCTAAGAAAGTTGAGGGCTTGGATAAAGACACAGAGGTGTGGGTGATTTTGGTGGAGGCATTTATACAAATGCTGCAGGAGAGGTCTCTGCCTTCTCATCACTCTTCCCCAAAAAACTAAAGTATAGGGAAATGAATTGTCACAGGGCTCCTGAAATTCAGGTCCCAACATTAAGTAGTAGCCAATGACTTGGTTGCAGATTTCATCCAAGATGAAACAAGGAATAAATTCTTCCCTAGAAAGAGAAGTAAGGGTGGAGAACCAAAAGAATCTGGCCTCACAGGGAGACCCAACTTGCACTGAGTGGATGCCACAGTTATAGCAAGGAGAGAGACATCCCAAGAGGATGGCAGTTTTTGAGATGAGGCTAGAAACCAATGCTTCCACTCCATAGCAAGGCATTTAAGAACTGACCAAAGGTTTTGTGAGACTCACAATGCCACTTTCTAGCCCTGTAAGTAGGACAAAACCATGGGCTGTAATAAGGGGGCAGGGAAACAAGGAGCTCTCCCACCAGAAAACACTCACGGAGCTGAGGTGCCATGAATGCAATGACATAGGCAGAAAGTTGTGCCTTAGCTCACTCATCAGTAGGGAGTAGCCAGCAGCCACAGGACTCATGGCTCCTGGGCAGATAGGGTACTATACATTCTTCAGATTTAATGATCTGCAGGGAAGCATGTCTACAAAGACAAGGAACAAAGGAAAACATGTAGAAAGTTCATGCTCTCATAATCATTACATGGTTCTAGAAAAACTCTAGAAACGTAAATGAATGTGGGAATGTTTCAGGCTGAGTATGTGCTTTACTTAACACAAAAAAAACTAAAAAAAAAAATAGACACATTATGAATATAATAAATGCTAAGTTGCTTTTACCAAGTTTGTGGGGTTTTTTTTCCAACATCAGTTAGTTCATACTGGAATGAAACTGAAAATACAAAGAATCTGGAAAAGCCCTTCATAATAATGTTTTTTTTTTTCCTTGTTAAACAATGCAACATTCATACTGAAGGGGAAAAAAAAATCTATACACATATTAAAGCCCTTAGTTATACCAGAGTTTTCCTAAATACTGATGAGCTCACATTCAGGAATAATTCAGAGGAATAAAGAGAAAAAAAATCTCTCCAACTTATCATCCATAAACACAGATAAAATAAAAGTTCTTTATAATTTCCATGGAAGGAAACCAATCAGAACGTGCTCTACACCCCTCCCAGCCTCATATAAGTGCATTCATTTGCACCTGCAGTTTCCCACATAAAGTTTCTGTGTTTCTCATTTTTATAAGAAACATTTCAGAAGTGGGTAAGTCCTTTTATTTCCTAATCCCCTTCCACAAAGGCTCAGTTAGAGGCAAAATAAAATTTTACCTCTCATGCTTATAGATGATAAAACTGAGAGACTTTTTCTTTCACAATGCCTCTGAGTTATTCTTGAATGTGAGCTCACCAGTAGTTAGGAAAAGCTCAGGTGTAATTAAAAGCTTTAATATATATTTTTCCCCTAAACTAAGAAGTATAATATATTTCAATTAATGAAGAGCTTTTACTAAGAGCATTTATTGGCATCACTTACCATCATTCACACAGTTGCAAAATCCACACTGATACCTCCTTCCTCCTTCAATGAACTGCATAAAGGGGCACATGTAGGCTTTGCACCTGTTGCATCTGACTGGTCCATTCTCTCCATGATTTACCAAGTAAAGGGGAGTCTAGAAGAAGTGAAATGAAGAGACAGGTGGGTATAGGACTTCAAGGTACTTCAGAATGCTATGCAATAACTGTAATTCGAAAAGTCTTCCAAGGGATTCACTAAGGAACTCTTAACTCTTAGTGTTTGCCAGGAAGGTAAAGATGCCTCTCTTGATACCTTCTGAATTCAAGGCCATACCCAAACAAAAATTAATTTGTATTTTTATCTCACTAATAAGGACACATGTATGTTTGTGTATTTATGTATATGTGTGTATATATATTTATCTGTAAGTGTGTGAAGACAGAGAAAAAATACAATGATGGCAATAATATTTAATAAAGCATATGTTAAAAATGTCCTGGACACCTTGTATCACATATTTTGCAAGGTTTGTTCATTGATTATAAATAAGGCAGCGAATTGGGTCTGATTTTAAAAGCATTCGTTTGTATACAGGTCTAGTTTGTCTAGATAGTTCCATCAAAGAATACAAAATGTTTCTTCAAAAATGCAACTATCTGAATAAATATGCAATAATATTCACTTATTTAGGCAAGGACGCTGATTCTGCCTTTTCTGCTTCTTTATCCCATGACAAAATGTACTTTCAGTGTCATTGGTCATGTGTTGCCAGAACTGAAAAAATAAATATTTCCACTGCTCTTCCTACAAACATGCATAAAAACCATTACACAGCTTGAACGTGGAAAAACTCAGCATTAGAGTCTGCCTTGTTTTTCAGCCCTTCTGGCTTTCAGAATAAAACCACAAAGATTCTTCTTGTTTTTATAAATCTCCTTTAAAGATAACATTTCTAGAAAAGCTTGAAAATTACAGGGTTTGGCATGTTAACTATGTTTTTCTTTAAAGAAAAAGATGTAGCAGACTGCTTTTTAATGGAGACCTGAGGAGGAGGAAGAAGGTGGCGGATGAGGCTGGGTCATAAGGCCATTTTCTACTCAACTTACAAAACTGAGATTTATTGTTTGTCCCTGTCCAGATGTTCAGTGTGAAAACTAATCTACTGCTGAGGTTTGAGAAATGAGTTGTGAGGTTTCATAGCAGAAAACAATAACACAACACATAGCAGAAAACAATAACAACAACCACAGGTTTAGTATAATACATGAAAGAATCAGGGAAAGGATAAAAAAAAAAAAATTCAGGATCACTTCCCATTACCTCTGCATTGGCCTCTGCCCCTCCTCTTGCCTCAAGGAAGCCAGAAAATGGATTGGATTTTCTTATATGGGGTCTCTTCTGATCCACACCATGGGCATAGCTCTCGTGCCCCACTGGTAGGATTGTGACAAGGATTAAATGATGGATACATGTGCAGTACAGAGCATTGTGCCTGGCACAAAATTGTTGGACAAAAGGTAACTGGTGTTGTCGTATCTATACAGAACAACCTTTCCTCTGTCAAAATCACTCAGCTCAGAAGAGACTGTGTTTAATGAGAGAATTATAGTTTGATAAGTTTAAGATAGGTTTGAGTTTCTAAAGGCATTTGTTTATATAAACATGTTAATTAGCTAACTTGTTACTGTAAACTGCCACTGTTAAAATGATCTAGAAGAGAGGGAACCTACCTTCCAGGATATTCTGATACAGGCTAATGGCTAAAGTTGAGAGCCATGGAAGATTTTAAAAACCCTCCCCAGGAATTTGACTTAAATGCATACATATTCAAATATTGACACATACAATACTTTTTAATATACACTGTGTTTGTGAGGCAAAAACTGACAAATGTTTGTCCTCTTTAGCTGGCAATAATAACTAATCTGAGGGAACAAAAGGAAAGCAAGCAGAAAGATACAGGACCCAACCAGAAATTGTCAGGACAGTGAATGGAGGATTAGAATAAGAAGTGAAAGATAACAAAAATGCAATAACAACATAGCTATTTCTGGATCAAAACTATCAAGCATGATTTTGTTGCTGTTCTCTACAGCTGCAACCTCTGAGATCAGAAGATGTTTTCAAGAATTAAACCAGGGAGAAAGTCTGCAATTTGCCTGCACTCCAGCCAACTTTACTTCTCTCATCCTTTTATTTTGAGAGTTCAAAGACTATAATCAATTCCCTGAGAGACTTTAGAAATATGATGCCATTATTTGCCAGACAAAGCAGAGGTAACAAGAGGAAAATTAACCATATTTTTACTGATATGATTTACCCAAAGACAGGCCCAGCCTAAAATTACTGTGAAACTGTCCGCAGCTAACACCTTAGCATTCCAGTCCTGGCAGATTCAAACTTGCAGAACCAAAAAGTAATGTCTAGTAATAAACTGGAGTCGAGTAGTGACTGTATCTAGGCTGTTAAATACATTTACATTTTTTTTTCTATTTTCACTCTTTGGAAACTGGATGATGGATAGGTAAGTAAGGTCTTCAGACAATTGAGGTGACAGTAAAGAATGTTAAAAGCTTTTTAACTGTTTACATTTTCATTGGGGGCAACAGAACAAAGTTTCTAAGTTACACTGCCTTGTTTCATCTCTCTCAGGCCATGTTGAAAACTATCAGAGATTTTCTTTGCTCTCTCCAGATGTCCGCTTATCTGTTGTACAGTAGTCTGTGTGAGCTCATAAATAGCTAATCTCACTTTTCTTCTCAGTTCAACTTTAGTGTATATGGCTTAAAAAAAAAAAATCTAATTAGTTTCCCAAAAAACTCTAAGTGTTTTTTCCTTATCAAGAACATTATATCATATTTACTTTAAACTTATTTCCAGATTTTATAATTTTGTTTATAAATGGGCTTTAATCTTTTGGCTTCTAGTATATTTCTGCCTGCTCTTTCTTTTCTGTTCTCCTCTTTCATAGAAAAAGTATTGTTGGTTCTGATCCTGTGTGGCATGAACTTATACAACATGAAAGTGATGGGGAAGCTGAGTTAGAAGAGGAAGAATAACATTTGAATCTTTTGCTTGTAGTTTTGGATTACCAGGGCTATGCCAAATATTTTACTGATACTAATTTTAATTAGGATGCTTTAATTGAATAAAATGTCTCTCTTTTTTTTTGTGCATGTATAATAGCATGCTCAATTCTGGGCCACAAGAAAGTATATAACTCACTGAGAAATAAGGTTGAGTGTTAAAATGATGTGACTTAAAAGCAAAGCAAACAAAAAACCTTGGGGTTATTTTTCCAAGTAAAAGGAATAGATAATAAGATGTATCAATCAATAACTCTTTGGTACTACTACTACAATTTAAAATGTTTTCTCATATTAATATATTATCAGTTTTCCCAATATTCCTGTCATTCTCTCAGGTAACTGTAACATTTGTACAGTAGGGGCTGGGTATATGATGTGCCTTGGTGGGGTAGTCAGTCGATCAGGATAGAAAATACACGAAACAAACAAGCATGTAAATATGCAATTAAAAGAGCAAAGTAGGATTAGAATAGTTGAGAAATAGTCATTAGTAAGAATTGTCTTTAGCTTAAAAAGCAATGTTAAACTATTTGAATCGCATCCCCAAAGAAAAATACTCAAGAAAAATGAAGTACAATGTAGAAAGATCCCACATGAAGAATTCTTATAATTTGTAGCCTATGTCCTTTGTTTTGGTATCTCTATAACTAAGAAAAGTCTGAATACACAAGTCCTGCTGTGTAGTCTCTCTTTTAGGCAAGTAATGAATACCAGAAAGCACCTAAATATTAAAAGCTTATAACCAAACCTGGAAAGCTAAGGAAAATATGAAGGTGTTTTTATAGCACAGATCCAGTAGATGGCACTGTGCAACTAAAAATTAAAACAAAACTACATAATTTACCCGGTAGGTAATAAAATACTCAAGATAATTATGCTACATTCATTTAATGTAGCTCTAATAACATTAAACTTCTGTCAGCTATTACTGTCACAAAATTAAGAAACTTATACTTCTCTTGAAAGAAAAATTAATGGTTAAAAATATTGAGGGAAACAAAATTAAACAACATGAAATACAGGTTACTTTAAATATAAATTATATAGAAATTATAGAATCTGCCTAAATTACTGAAGATAATAGTCCAGAAAAATTTACGTTACGTTTCTAATCCCCTGCCAACTTTTCCTTGACTCCATGTGGGGAAACAGGCAGCCCCAAAGCACAACGAGCAACCTGAAGACAGCCCAGCCCGGGAAGAGAAGGGCATGAGGAAGCTGATGCTCCTGCTGCCAGCGTCTACCTCCCGCTTGCCACATTAGCATTCCAAGCACAAAATAACAAAGCAAAGTCAGAGAAGCTTGCATCACGGTGCTCAGGAGCACACTGTGATGAAGAAATTATTTTCTAAAGCAAACATCTATCTTCCTGCTGGAACATCAAACCATAGGCAGTGGTGTGCGTGAAGGGAGGGGTAGGGCAGAGAGGCCAAATCGGAGATTTCAGGAACACCCTGCTGTAGGAAGGTTACACTTGCCCATATCCAGGATATGGCTGGGCAAAAACTGTCTCACATTGCCCCACTACCTGCCTCCTTATTTTTCAGCACCAGAGTTCTAAATAAGAGTCCTAGAAGTTCTAATCACGCACACACAAATTCTGTAACAACCTACCCTCCCTCTGTCTTTTAATACTTGTTTACTAATTGTGAAAAAATACATATTTTCCATTTTCAACATACATTTCTCTTTCCTTTTTTCTCCCTTTATTTCCTTCAGTAGAAGTATCAAAAGAGGGGCGCCTGGGTGGAGCTATTGATTAAGCATCTGACTCTTGATCTCAGCTCAGGTCATGATCTCACAATTCGTGACTTTGAGCCCTTCATCAGGCTCTGTGCTGATGGTACAGAGCCTGCTTGGGATTCTGTCTCACTTCTCTGCCCCTCTCCCACTTGTTCTATCCCCTCTCTCTCTCTCTCTCTCTCAAAATAAATAAACAAGCTTAAAAACATTTTTTAAAGTATCAAAGAAAGTAATCAGTCTCCTTCCTGGACTATACCGTTGTCTTCACATGACCAATAGTCTACTTTACTTAGTGCCTGAAAGAAATACCTTAACAGAGAACAGAAGAGAACAGAAAAGAAAGAGCAGGCAGAAATATACTAGAAGCTAAAAGATTAAAGCCCATTTATAAACAAAATTATAAAATCTGGTAATGGGAGATAATTTTTTTTGCTTATAGTGGGCCCTAAATCAGATCAAAAGTTTTATTTTTTTTAAGTGTATTTATTCTGAGAGAGAGAGAGATGGTGAGCAAGAGAGGGGCAGAGAGAAAGAGAGAGACAGAGAGACAGAGAAACAGAGAGATTGAGAGACAGAGAATCCTAAACAGGCTCTGCACTGTCAGTGCAGAGTCTAATGCGGGGCTCACATTCATGAGCCATGAGATCCAGACCCAAGCTGAAACCAAGAGTCAGACGCTTAACCACTTAACCTACTGAGCCATCCAGGCGCCCCTCAGATCAAAAGTTTTAAAGTAAGATAACCTGCTGAAATGTAACACAGTCCTCCAGCTTGATAAAGGGTCGTATTTAACATCAATTATATTCCCCAGTAAACCACTATAAATAGATATCTCTAGCAGCAATAGTTTCATACTATCAAATGTATTTTGGCATGTAGCTACTTCTTGGGATTGGAGTACTGCTTATTTTTTGGATCTATATCAAGAAGAGGTCAGCTGATAACTTAGATTAATCAGGGGGATGTAAGGAGAAGCATGGAAATGGTATGTGAAAAGATAATCCAGAACCTGTGATGAACAACTACCCTTGAAAAATGTTAAACATTCAGACTATTAGACATGCTGGAAGACGAGCAGGGTTAGATTCCGGAGGATTATGCCCAGAAGCTAAAATGAAAAGAGAACCTGTATCAAGTGCACTTAGTAAAGACATTTCCATAGGACAGAGAAATAGGAAGCAGCTTGTACGTGTTTTCTATTTCTAGCCTTGCCATATAGGATATTCAGTCAGCTTACATGGAAAGAAAGGGTACAGAGCAATAGGTACTTACTGTACACATATTTCCTAAACAGCAGTACTGTTTTGTTTGACTTTTTTAAAATAACAAATATAGCATGAAAGAATATTTTCTGAATGCCTTTTAAAAATGTTATGCATCTTCTGAAAAGAAACAGAGCCTGATAATAAAAACATTCAGTGCACTGTACTAATTCTAAACATACACTTTCTTTTTTTTTTTAGAGAAGTATGTTTTATTTATCATACACACAATGCACCATAAGAAAGCACGCAGATTATAATTGTCTCTGATTTCAGTCCAGGGTTGTCAAACTGTATTTTGGAATGAAGCAATCTTAACATCTCTTGGGAGTCATAAAACTTCTTCTCATTTTGTGAAAATCTTTATCCACCTTTTTGCCCAAAAGTTATTGCCTATACACAAATGTAGCCAAACTCTATTACACCACACAATGAGATGTTAAAAATGCCATGATGATGTTCCATATTTACTTTCATAGATTTCCTATATCAGCATTTTTATTTATTTTTTTAATATGGAATTTATTGGCACACTTTCTAAGGATGTTTGTAGTTGGCCTTTGTTAACCTAAAGCTTTGTGTTTTCATATTTCCAGAAAAGTATCCTCTTGTTAAATGCACTTCAAAGATGTTTTCAGCTTTTTTCTCTTCAACATCACTGTAAGCCTATTTATTCCTATAGCTATATCTAGAGCTTGTGTTGGATTTGAACATCTTTTTAATTTGGAAATGGATCCTTTGCATTGAGGGGATGTGTTTCGTCTTGTCTATCCAGCATTGAAAAATTCTGAGAAATTTTACCGATTAAAACCTACAATACATGTAAGATCATAACTATTATGTATTATCTATAGTTTAAAATGCTTTCAAATATATGAAAATATCAATTTGATATTGAGATACTCCACCTTGGGAGTTGGAATTGCCATCCATGGGTTCAGAAGGGAATGGAGGGTCCGTGACGAAAAGTGACTTGTCCAATAAATTGCAGGACCGCAGCTTGAATTCTCACTCATTTATTCCATCTATTTGCCTTCTCTGTGATACATATACAGAAACTGCTTTGCAGACTGTTTCTATGGAAAAGCCTATAGTTTCAGAGAAAGGCTCCATTATTCATGATCTTTGATTTGAATCAAGCACCTGGTAACCATTAAATTTCTCTTGTCATTTTTCTCTTCCTCTACAGCAGCTACTTTATACCTTTCCAATCTCCAAATAAGCTCTCTTTCCACATCCCTTAGCAGATAATTTTGCTTCCTTGTTCAAAAAGAAAATAGAAGACCTCAGACAGGAACTTCCTTGGCTTTCCTCCACCAATTTGCCAGCTTCTACCTAATATTTTCCTTTCTCTCCCTCTCGTTACAAGGGAAGGGGTGTCCTCCTCCTGACTTCACGGAGACCTTGTCTCGACCTGGCCCCTGAGGACCGGCTTAGACATTTGAGCTGTACATTCCCATATTATCTTGTGCCTGACAGCACTCATCACACTGCTTTACTTTTCAGTATCACTACTAAATTCTCAGGTCCTTGACTTGTAAGTCTCATTTGTTTATCATTGTATTTCCAAGAGCACAATACCTGCAAGAGTGGGCAGTCAACAGTTTTTGAATGAACAAACAAATCATCTATCAGGTACTCACAAACACACTGTTGTAAACCCAGGGAAGCTCATGATAGGCACGTAAGCAAAAGGTGCAAATAAGAGAAGAAACCACTTGTGCTGAGGGTCAACAAAAGCGTCTTTCAAAAAGAGATAAGCAGTTATGAGGAGTTATAGTTTCAGTGATTGACAGAAAAAGACAATTTCAATCAGGAAGAATAGTGTAACACAGGAGGAAAAGCTTGGGTATGTTGGTACTTAGTAAGCAAGTAGCCTAATTCAGCTGAGATGGAGGGTGATAAATAGGAAAGCTGGACTGATTTTGAGGAGAGCTTTCAAAACCAGGTATGTCCCAAATGGCTGTGCTTACAACACAGGCCACAAAACAGACTATATGGTAACGATTCAGAAGATAACTGAGATTTCACCATTCAGTAAATTAAATGATGCCTTTAGAAAATTGGTTCATTCGGTACAGGTCTTAAAACCTTCTTATAAATTAGTGAATTCTATCATGTTTTACAATCAACACGAGAGACTTGTAAAATTTGTTTCATCATCTCCTATATTTTATTCAATTCATAAAACTCTTTAAAAAATAAACTCAAAAGATATTTGAATATTAGTTCTAATTTTTATTTTTATTTCTTTAAAGTTTACTTATTCATTTTGAGAGAGAGAGCACAAAGGGCAGAGAGAGAGGGAGAGAGAGGGAGGGAGAGGGAGACAGAGGATCCCAAGCAGGCTCTGAGCCTCCAGTACAGAGCCATGCATGGGGCTTGAACCCATGAACCGTGAGATCATGACCTGAACCAAAATCAAGAGTCCGATGCTTAACTGAATGAGCATTTTTAAAGTAAGTATTTTTTAAGTAAAGTAAGAATTTTTTTTTTTTAATTTTTTTTTTCAACGTTTTTTATTTATTTTTGGGACAGAGAGAGACAGAGCATGAACGGGGGAGGGGCAGAGAGAGAGGGAGACACAGAATCGGAAACAGGCTCCAGGCTCCGAGCCATCAGCCCAGAGCCTGACGCGGGGCTCGAACTCACGGACCTAGAGATCGTGACCTGGCTGAAGCCGGACGCTTAACCGACTGCGCCACCCAGGCGCCCCTAAAGTAAGAATTTTTAAAGTAAGTTTCTAACTTAAAGAATTCACTCCTTAATACTATATGTAAGTTTCAAGTTCACCACTGATCCCTAGGGCCTTAATTACAAAGTAAATTCTCAAAAAATACTTGTTGAATGATAAGGAGGGAAAGATAGAAGAAGAGAAAAACAGGTTTAAAAGAAGTCTGAACAGGGGTGCCTGGGTGGCTCAGTTAAGCATCCGACTTTGGCTCAGGTCATGATCTCATGGTTCGTGAGATCAAGCCCCATGTCAGGCTGCAGCGCGAAGCCTGCTTGAGATTCTTAGTCTCTCTTCTCTTTCTGCCCCTCCCCCACTTGCAGTTTCTCTCTATCAAAATAAATAAACTTAAAAAAAGGTTTTTAAATAAATAAGTAAAAAATAAAAGAAGTCTGAACAACAAGAAAACTAAAAAATGAAGGAAGAAGGAAAATACAGAAGTCATGTGTAAACCTGAGGATAATCACAGAAGATTAGGTTTGGATGAAATAAATCCTAATATGCTAAGTTCACCCTAAAATATGCACAAACAGGAGACTCTTTTCCTACAATGGCCAAAAGCATCTCAAAGCAATATAGCTGTAATCTTTCTATTTGGGGCCTCTAATGCCAGGAAGGCTCTTTAGTGGAAAGGCCAAATTGGACCATATGCTAAAGTTTAAGGAAGGGGTGCTTTTCTAAGAAGGTATCCATGGTTTCAAAAGAGAAAATAAATACAGTGAAGAGAGCATTATATCAGTTTTCCTGACTGGCAGTCCTACTTCATGACTAGATTATAAATGGTAGATAATGATCCTAAAGCAAAAAAAAATGGTCAGTTTAGATTGGTTTTGCTGACCCAGGTTTTCAAGTTACAGGTATATTTGCAAAGATCAGCACCACTTTTCTTGCTGGAACAGATGTTGGAAACTTCTGAGTAAGACACTCCTTCTTAAGGAGCTATGATATTTAGGAATTCTACAGTTGAGAGATATTTTCCCACAATGCATTTAAACCTTGACCTATTATAGTTTATCTTTTATCCCTAAGGAAGAATTCTATTTTGTTGTCTAATTATAGACCAATTGCAGAAGATATATTTGCTATAAGAATGCGTGGATGAAGAAAATATATTTTAGACTTAAAAACTCTATGAATCAAGTTTGTTTCTTCCATAAAAAAATAAGTGGCAGTTTTCTGTTCCTCAAAGGAAAGTTATAAAATACTACACTTTAAAGGTGAAAGTGTTAAAAATAATAACCCTAGGAGCACACTCCCTTTGTCTCTCAGCAGAATTGTAAGTTAACCAAAGTCTTCCCTCATTTATATCACTTCTTCATATGGCCATGAAAACACCTTCAAATCACTGTCCTCTGTGCATGAGTCAAGTCTCTATTTAAATGGCAGCTTCTCAATCAGGCCTATCCAACCACCCAACTTAATCTGAAACCTGCCAACTGCCCTTTCCCCAGGCAGCCCTCATCTTCCTAACCCTGCTCCGTTTTTTCCTTTCTCCATATGTTACATCATTTTCTCATTTTCAGGTTCATAGTCTTGTCTTCTCTCAGTTAAAATGTAAGCTCCATGAGGGTAGACAGAGATCTTTATCCGTATTGTTCACTGACATGTCTCGAGTAACAAGAACAGGAAGTGGCACATATTGGGTGAACAATAAATGTTTGTTGAATTAAATCTTCATTGAATAAGGCAGACTAAGCAAATTACTGGTTCTTCATGCAATCCAATCTGCTGTCAATGTAAATACTGCTCAGTTACCGTCCCTGGTGGGCAGCCACATCTACTGGCTAGACCACTTCCCAGTGACACAGGATATCATCCTTTATGAGCTAATTTCATCTGGGCAAATAACCACAAGCCATTTGGAGGAAAGACTTAAAAACAGGGTTAAAAAAAGTTGAGAAAAAAGTTTTCACTTAAAAAATGCATGTGACCAATTCAAAAGCATCTGGAGGAATAAGTACATCTATATATTTATTATATACCATTAATGAGCTGAGAGGGAAGATGGCTGCATAATTTATCAAATAAATAAAATTGATAAATATGATCTAATATACATTTTATATCATTTTCCTTTAAGGAGAAATGTGGGGGGAAAAGGAGAAATATAGTCAAAATTATATATTTGAAGTATTTAAATAAAAGATTGGTTCAAAACTTGTAAAACTGTAGCAGCAAGAGAGTATGGAACAAAGTAAGCCAAAAGAAGTTTAGATCTCATCCCATGTTCAAGACTATGATACGCTACTTCAGTTTACCTCCGTAGTTCAGTTTAGGTCTAATAAAAGTGATTTCTGGTGGAGGAGTTCTATGATATCTACCTACACTAGATTTTATAATTATGGCTCTTCTATTTTACCTGCTTTTGCAGAAATATTGTCCCAGGATGCTCTTATTTTCCCAAACAATGAAAAACATTTTAAAGACTCTACTCTTCTTTTTTTTTTTACACGTCTCATATATACCACCTTTTTTCTCACTCTTCATAAATATACACACATATACACAGTATATATTTTCACATTTATAGTGAAATAATACTGAAAGAAACAACCATTGGAGGGATAAAATTGAAACCTAAGCTAACCTTAGGAAGAATTTAACAGTCCAGGAAATTCTTTAAGCAACTGTTACCCAGTCAGCACAGGTGGTTTTGTCTGCCAGCAACACTAAAAGCAAGGATAATTTGCAGTGAGTCTCCAAATGGTGATTTTTCTTAAGAACATATGTGTGGGAAATAAAACATTTTCTTTGATATAGAACACAGAGATGCAAATAAATGTCAGATGCCTGGATAGAGATGACTCCAAAATGCAAGTCCTAGCCTTAGCTTGGTTCCTAGATAGTTCAGTTTTATTTACTTTTAACTCATTTGGTTAGAAATATAGCATTTACACATGAAGTGGATGTTCAATAAATGTTTACGCAAAGATCTCTATTCTGCAAATCTCATCAAGTTACTTGGCTTCAAAATTCTAATTTTACTCCCAAATATAAATGATATTGTGTAATGAAAATGTATTAAATATTTATTTAGCGCAAAAATGTTCCAGGAACTATTTCAGGCCTTGGGAAAGCAATAGTGAGGAAAATTCACATGTGGTCCCTTCCTTCAGTCAAATACACAAGCATAAAACCACAAACTGTGACGTGCTATAAGGGGAGCTACAAGGAGTATAAATGTGGGGTATCCTGGAAAGCTCTCCTGAGAATGTGACTTTGAACCAAAATCTGAAAGTTGAATAAAAACTAATTAGGCTAAAAATACAAGACAGGGTGTGAGAGATTGAGGGGAAATTATTCCAGCAAATGTCCATGAAGCATCTTATGGAAAATCAAAAGTTCCATAAATGTTTATGTAATGGTGAGTGTTTATGATTTGAATAAAAAGAAAATTATGATATACTATCCAATGACAGGTCCTATGCAACACTTCTTTTTAAAAATATAAATGAGGGGCGCCTGGGTGGCGCAGTCGGTTAAGCGTCCGACTTCAGCCAGGTCACGATCTCGCGGTCCGTGAGTTCGAGCCCCGCGTCGGGCTCTGGGCTGATGGCTCGGAGCCTGGAGCCTGTTTCCGATTCTGTGTCTCCCTCTCTCTCTGCCCCTCCCCCGTTCATGCTCTGTCTCTCTCTGTCCCAAAAATAAATAAAAAACGTTGAAAAAAATAAAAAAAATAAAAAATATATAAATGAGCAGCCAACTCTTTCCACTTATAAATGAATATAAATGTGGCATATCTAACAGTTTCCTCCTTCTTATGTAAGATGTATAACTGGAATCACTGAAGGGGTGTGATAACATCTCTCTTAAATGTCCATTTCCAGTAAACCTAAATTACTGTAGTTTTTGTTTCTCTTCCTTGTATATAGTAGACTCCCAAAATCAGTGATTGCTGAGTTAAAATTTTCCATGGAGGAATTTAATATCATATAAAAAATAACCACGACAATAATGTAAAGATGATAATAAGAACAGCTATCGTTCCTTATAACAGCTTATTTTATTTTTAAGTAACTGTCATGTAAGGAGGTTATCATAATTTCATTTATGAGAGAAATGAGACCCAAAAAGTTAAGTAAATTTTTCAAGGTCGCACTACTAGAAGTGGTAGAGTGAATTTGCAGACCCAGCTTCGTGTGATTCCTACACTCCTGCCCTTGTTACCCTACTTGTAGTTATGCTAAACTCCTGACAAAGAACTGCTTCAAAACTCACTTGTGGTTCAGAAAAACTTCGGAGTCATTTTCAGATATGAAAGGTTTGCATAAGGTTTTCTTTCTTCTCTCCTTTCCTAACTACTCTCCTGCCCTCTTTCCTTCCTTCTCAAAATAGGATTTAATTTAAGTTTTTTGGTTTTAATCAGTGGGATGCCTAGTAAACTTTCAAATATGAAACTTTGAAATATTTGCTTTTCTCGTACTTGAGCACTACAAGGACATCAACTGTATACATTTTAAGCCCTTGTATTATCAAGTCCACAAAATTTGAGCAAAGTTAGTAAAGCAAGGCATAATTAGTGCATTTCACTAATTCTAAAATCTCATCAATTATAAGAGACAGAGAAGCTTCCAGTTGAACAGGACACAATGCTAAGAAGTCATTGTTAATAGGAGATATTCCTGTTTTAGAAATGTTAAAATGTGAGGAAATGTGGACCTTAGAATTGATGAAGGGGCTCTTGGGTGGCTCAGTTGGTTAAGCATCCGACTTCAGCTCAGGTCATGATCTCACAGTGTGGGTTCCAGCCCTGCATCAGGCTCTGTGCTGACAGTTCAGAGCCTGGAGCCTGCTTCGGATTCTGTGTCTCCCTCTCTCTCTGCCCTTCCCCCACTCACACTGTTTCTCTCTGTCTCTCAAAAATAAATAAACATTGAAAAAAAATTAAAAAAAAAAAAAAGAATTGATGAAAACGGTAGCAAGAGGCACTAAAATATTTCCTCTCTAGTGCAGCCCCTCATGAGTGCCCAGCGCTCTATGTCTAATGAGACTGGTCTTGGCTCCTACGTTATGGATGTTGCACACTAAATCACCAGGCATGGAAAGTCATAAAACCCACAGCCACTGAAAATTAAATCAAGGCATGATATTCTCTTTTTTATTCTTATTTCTCCTGAAGGTATTCTCCATTTACTAAAAAAGATTCATGTGAATAATTTAGTGACTAAGAAAATAAGCTTGGCGCAGTTAGCTTCTAAACTATAACTTAAAATAGAATTCTAACAACCTTTGCCCTGACAAATGTGACTCTTTCTGTACGTCTGCTATAACACCATTCTAAAAAGGGACAAGATTCTGTTCTTCAGCTGCCAAACTTTTTCATAGCACTATATCAACAGTGACCACAATCATCAAGGGATAAAATTCAGTTTCTAAAGTAACTTTATACATTAAAGTATTTTAAATGTTATATTCATAATTCTACTTCTATTTGAGTATATGCATTTTATTTTTCCAAGTTTTTATGTTAATACCTTTTTAAATACTGCATTAAAGCAGACAACTTCAGATTATAATGCTCATATTAAAAATAGATTCAGACTCTTGAAGCTTTCCTGTCAGAATGAAGTGAAATAACTTCTAATTTAAGTTATAAGCATTCTTTAAGTTTTTTAAAGGACACAATATTATGTTGTAATCAATTTCATTTCAGAGCATGTTTTTCAGTAAAGCTAGCTAAATTTGGGCTATATGTAAAAATGTGTAGTCTCACAATCTTCATGTGTTTTTTAAGCAAATAATACACTTCAGATTTCTTTTATTAAAAGTATAATATAAATGAAACCACTTTGGGTTAGATTGTGTTAGATTGTTCACAAGAATTTCTAACAATATATAGGATGTGTGATAAGTTCATGATAATCCACACTGAATGCACCATAGAGTGGAAAAGTAGACACTAGCAGTCTTCTAGATCTATAGGACATCACAGCCAGACTTCTCCCTCTTGGGAATAAACACCCAAGATCATAATATAAGGCACAGCAGAGACCTAAGTCATTTCCTGGATCCTAACCCTGTGTCCCACCATTTGGTTACCATCTATTGTACTTTGGAGAAGATAGTCGATTTTTATTGGTTCTGGACATATCTTTATTATGATCAAGATTTCTTCCTACTTGTTTCACTGTTCTGCTCTTTATAATGAAATATAACCCCTCATTAATATGTGATGGAATATACTGATATGTGTATTCATTAGTATGTGCTAAAATACATCTATAATCTCTCAAATGATTTTTTTTCCTTTACCCACAAAGTCTGATCAGACTGTAGTCATTCAAAGGTACAAAATAAAATCAGATAGCCAAAATAAGATAAAACCCTTACTTCATTAAGTGACATGTTTATCAAGAGACTCAAAGTGCTACCAAGGAACTTAATAATTAAGATGTACTGTACAAAAAATATTATTAATTTAGAGGCTTAAAATATCTAGATATCAACCACCACTCTATAGTTTGGTTTATCTTTGTCTTTTAAATATCTATCTAACCCTGAGAGTGCGTTTATTCAACTAGTAACTTTACTGAATGCCCAGCCTATGGATTTTGGATAGCCTTTGCCTTCAAGAGTATGAAGCAGTAGCTTAAAGTCACAAGGCTGCAAGAAAAGAGGTTAAGACGGACATTTCACGGTAACTCACAAGTTTACAGGAGGAGCAAGAAATCCACTGCTAAACTGACTGCCAGCAAGAAAAAGGAATGCTATTTTATATGTTTAATTAAATAAAACCTCAACAAGCTCATTTATAGCCAGATGTAGTAAAAGAACTTGGAATCTGAAATCTCGAATTCCAGCAGCATTGCTCCTTAGCTCTGACTTTAATAGCCTCAGAACCTGTACAGCTTCTACATCTATAAACTTGAATAACACCTATTTCACAAGTTGCTATCTTCCTGAAAGAAGGGTAACACACAGACATAATACTATAGTGAGACAGAATTGTTTTTCCTCTGATGCTTAAATTGCAGTGTAAACTCTGCCAAAATGTTAATTCATGCCGGCAAGACTGAAAAGTCAAATGCATGACCAAGCAATCCCTCCCGCAAATGATGCATAGGAAGTCCAGCCCTGATGTAATGTGTTAGTGTTGGGTCTAATCTGACAGTCTTTTCCTTTTTTGTTAACTCCATTTGTCAGTTTTTTGACATCCATTCCTCTTTCTTTGCAATCACTTCTTCATATCTACTGAATCTATGAGAATATGAATAATCGTTAAAGAAAAAGAATTTAGGGGCACCTTGGTGGCTCAGGTGGTTGAGCATCCGACTCTTGATTTCAGCTCAGGTCATGATCCCAGGCTCATGGGATCAAGCCCCACATCAGGCTCCATGCTCAGCATGCTTAAGATTCATTCTCTCTCTCCCTCTCCCTCTCTCTCTCTCTACCTCTCTCCCTCTCTCTCTCTCTCTCCCCTTCTGCCCTTCTCCTCCACTCGCACTATTTCTAAAATTAAAAAAAAAAAAGAAAAAAGAATTTAAATAGTATTTAATAACAGAACAAGCTTCTTCATTAAGTCATAACTAAGGTAAAACTTCCTGAAACCTAAACTCCACAGAACAAAGTTGTACCCATCAGAGTTTTTTCCACACTGCACCAAAATTAGCTGGGTACTTGGAAATTTTCTGTAAGTCCTAGACAAGAGTAATTGTCTTGTCTTCCCTCATATCCCTAAAGTTCACCTCAGTTCCTAGCACAGAGTATTAGGGGATTATAAATCAAGTGAAATTTAAAGACTTGGATAAAAGCTTATCTGCACTATATTAATTCAGCAAGAAATTACTTTGACTATTATATCCATTTACAATTTTAAAAATATACACATATTTCAGATTTCTAGTCACAGATGTAGTAAAAGCTTCTGTCATCTGGTTTATAGGTGAAATTACTAAATGCGATGTATAATTAAATCTACACACTTGTCTAAAATGTAAAGATTTCCTATTTTGAAGAAAATGCAAAATTAAGTATAATCTTCAATCCTTTTACACTGAAACCTGTGTCTACCTCCATTTTTAAAATACAGCATCAAAAATAAAATCACAAGTTACTAAACAAAAGATAACCAATTACTTTCATAGTTAATTACACTGAATGTGGCAATGGGTTTCACTTGAAAAACATACAAAAATTAAAATTTATGGTAAGGAACATGAAATCTTAAACAACAATGATATATATGCTCTTGGAAATAGCATACATCTCCAAAGCAAATGCTCACAGGGAACATTCTCTGATCATAACTGCTTGGATTAGGTTTATTTTTATCGGCCGTTGCTAACACAGTGGCATGCTTTAAAAGGTTCTGTCAAATAGAAGCAACTAAAAAAAAAAAAAAAACTGTATTATATCCTTTTGATAGATGCCAAATCAAGATATCTTTAGAGATATCCTTTTTTTAAATTGCAGCAATGATGGCAATTGTTACTCAGATAAGGAGTAAAACCTTAAAGTTTACTATACCTAAAAATAGTAAATAAAATATTGTTCATATGGAGAATAAAAGTATTCATATAACCCACTTACCTTTAAGAAAGATACTTTAAATTTTATTTACTTGATTATAGATTATAAATATCAAATTTCAGCATGTTCCTCATTTTCTATTATTAACTATAATTGCTTATTTAGTTTTTGGTTTCTGGCTCAAGCAGTTAAATATATAATAGTATCACTTATAGATACATGGAACAATGAACTGGTTTAGGGTTAGAGATCAGAAATCCACCATTGAACATATTAAGCTTGAGGTTTCTATGAGGTACCTAAGGAGAGATTTCAGAAAAGTATTTGGGTATGTGAATAAGTAGGAATGACTGAGTGAGACAGTAACAGCACAGTGACTGGAGTTAAGGACCTGGCTGTTTGACTGCCTGGGTTGGAATCCTACCTCTGTGACTTAGTAGCCATTGGCCTTAATGAGTTACCTGACTGTGCCTCATTTTCCTTGTATCTAAAGTGGGATAATAAATAGGTTGATGTGAAGAACAAATAAATGAACATACATTAAAAAAAAAACAAAACCCTTAGAGGAGTGCCTGCATGGCTCAGTCAGTTGAGTGTCAGATTTTGCCTCAGGTCATGATCTCAGGGTTCATGAGTTTAAGCCCCGCATCAGGCTTCGTGCGGACAGCTTGGAGCCTGGAGCCTGCTTCAGATTCTGTGTCTCCTTATTTCTCTGCCCCTCCCCTGCTCACACTCTGTCTCTCTCTCTCTCTCTCTCAAAAATAAATAAACATTAAAAAGTTAAAAAAAAAAAAAAAAACCTTATAGGGGCACCTGGGTGGCTCAGTCACTTAAGCCTCTGACTTTGGCTCAGGTCAGGATCTGACAATTCATGTGTTCAAGCCCCACATCAGGCTCTGTGCTGACAGCTCAGAGCCTGCAGCCTGCTTCAGATTCTGTGTATCCCCCTCTCTCTGCCTCTTCTCTGCTCACATTCTGTCTCTGTAAAAAATGAATGTTAAAAAATTTAAAAATTAATATAAATTTTTTAAAAACCCCTATAATTTTACTCATTAGTACTCTGTAAGATTGACTACTATTATTCCCTTAAGTAATATAGAGCAGCTGTTACAGATGATATTTGGTCTTTGGAAGGAAAAGAAGCCTAAAGAGAGAAGAGAAGATCCCAAGTCCATGCCTTGGTGAACCGCAATATTACATCAGGAAAAAAAAACACAGGGAACTAAAATGTTTCCTGCCTGTGAGGTAGAAAAAAATACACCAGTAAGGTGTCATGGAAACCACAAAGTGAGAGTCTGTCAAGGAGCCCTAAATCCTACTTCACCCAGCTCATCACTAGTGGAGCAGGGATGGTTCCTTAATGCTAGTGGCTCGCCTCATTCAGGTGAAGTTAATCCCCAAAGAGGAAGACAATTTTTTTGAGAACACAACCTTTAGGAACTTCTTCCTGGTGTTTTAATATCCCTTTAATATTTCTTATTTTTTTTTTTAACTCTAAGCCTATTTCAACATATAAAAGTAAGTGTAGTTCTTTAAATGGAGAATGTCTTCATTCAACCCAGGAGACACTGCTATGTAAGAGACAGTAATCCTTTCTAAATATAGTATATTCATTAAATATCTTACAATTTTATTTGTCAATACATATATACATATATATATATATATATATATGTCAGTACATATATATATGTATACACACACACACAGTGTATTCAGAGTAATCCTGTTTTTAAAGGTCTAAAGAAAAGGAAGAGCTTCTGTAGAGAGAACTGCAATAGAAAACACAGTACTGTCAAAATACATTTACTTAGTGTGCAGAGTCTCTAGCAACATGAAAAGAATAAAGTGTGTTATTTTCTCAAGCAGAGCTTCTCCCTAAGTCAGATTCCAAAAATAAGCCACCACTCTAAACTCATCCATTTATTACTTTGGGAAGCACAAGACTAAAATGCAGCATAAATTTTCACCAAAGGAAGGAAAACCTCATGCTGGTGAGGAAATAGTATTTGGTCAGATCAAACAATTTTGGAAAATAGAAAGCACACACATTTGGTCTGTGTGAGAAATGTGTATATGATGGGACGCCTGGGTGGCTCAATCAGTTAAGTATCCGACTTCAGCTCAGGTCACAATCTCACGGTTCATGAGTTTAAGCCCCACATCAGGCTCTCTGTTGGCAACGCAGAGCCTTCTTTGGGTCCCCCGTCTCCCTCTCTCTCTGCCCCTCCCCTGCTTTTGCTTTCTCTCTTCCAAAATAAAATAAAAACTTTTAAAAAAAGAAAAAGAAATGTGTATACGTATTGGGGGTGGGGCTTGAACTAAGATTTAAGCTTTTCTCAACTAAATACTACATTTCATTTTCAGGAACCTCTTACTGAATAATTTCATTGTTAATACTAAATGGTGATAAGAAGGTGGTTACAGATTCTGGTGTTGGGTATGAATAGCTGTTGAGTTTTGTTCTGTTTCGTGGGAGTTTGGCCTGGGGCACCTGGGTCATGGGGAGGAGCAAGGAGGAGAGGTTTTTACTAGTGTGTAGCTGAAAACTGTGCAAATTCATTGCTGTGGACAAAGTGCACAGAAGCTAATACTGCCCAGGGGCAGAAATCCCACGTAGCACACACACTGATACATTACAAAACTGCCGCACAAGCCTCTTTCAAGGTCCAAGTGTTACCTTCTTATTATGAACAGATTACTGCAAAATGATTCAGGTGGCATAGGAATGAGTGAGGTAGAGAGTGTACATCCAGAGCAATCCTTCCTCCCCTGCTCCCCGGCCGCTCCCTGCCGGGAGATGTGTCAAGGGTTTGATCTGACATTCTTTAAAGCACACTCATGTTACTATATTTCCCTCAATTTTAGGATTCACATTTAAAAATTGTAAATCCCTGGGATCTTACATATTTTAAAATTGATACATACAGTTGACAACAGTGGTTATCTTGCTAATATATCATGCCACACAGCTGTTGGAAAGAATAAGGCAGCAGCTCTGTAGGTAGCAACATGGTAGGAGTGCCAGATATTTTGTTAATGTTTATTTTATTTATTTTGAGAGAGAGAGAGAAGGGCAGAGAGAGAGGGAGAGAGAGAAAATCCCAAGCAGTCTTTGCATTGTAAGTACAAAACTGGATGCGGGGCTCAAACACACAAACCGTGAGATCATGACTTGAGCTGAAATCAAGAGTCGAACATTTAACAGACTAAGCCAACCAGGTGCCCCCCAGACACTTTAATTGAAAAAAGAAATGTGAAAAAGAGTCTCTATGCTATACGACCATTTATATATTTATTTTTTTAAAGGATGTGTACTTACATGCTGGTATATGCATTTTTCATTTCTAGAAGGAATCATAAAGAATAGATAAAGGTCATCTGTAAGGGGGAGGATAGAATGGTAAGAAGAGACCTTTTTTCACTGTAGACCCCTTTCATATAAGTTTATATTTTACTTATTTAAAATTAATTGATTCATTAAAAAGCAAAACAATACTATGTATTACCATGGACCCATGAGCATGAAGTCTATATATAAAGTCACATATAGGAAGGATAGATACAAATTCATTATAGCATCTGCCCCTAAAGGGGAGGGAGGAGAGGAATGGCCTGATAAAGGAAATACCCTATATAGCTAGGAAGATTTAATTCCCATAAAATTATTTTAAGAAAATATCACAAAATATTAATATTTGTTAATGATGGGAAGTAGGTATGTGAGTGTGATATTATTCACTAGTCCTCTTTTAATTTAAATTTGTTCAAAGTATAAAAAGTGAAATTAAAAATACATCTCACAGTTACTACTACAGAGCCATCAGAACTTCCTAAAATTAAAAAGACGACTACGGCAAACAGAGAGGCTCTCTGATACAATGTTAGAAAGACTGTAGAGCGGTACACCCATTTTGGAAAATGGTTTGGTGGTTTCTTTTTCCTTTTTTTTTTTTTTTAAGTTTATTTATTTATTTTGAGAGAGAGAGAGAGAGAGAGAGAGAGAGAGAGAGAGAGGAAGAGAGAATGCACAAGGGAGGAGCGAAGAGAGAGGGAGAGAGAATCCCAAGCAGGCTCCGTGCCATCAGTGTGGAGCCTGACTTGGGGATTGAACTCACAAACTGTGAAATCATGACCTGAGCCGAAACCAAGAGTCAGATGCTCAACTGACTGAGCCACCCAGGTGCCCCTGGCAGTTTCTTATAAAATAAATAAACATGTACCTCATGAGCCAGCAAACTACTCATAGGTATTAATCCAAGAGAAATGAATATATGTCCACAGAAAGACTTGTACAAGAATATTCATGGAATCTTTATTCACAACAGCCAAACACTGGAAACAGCCCAGATGTTCATCATAAAAGACTAGCTAAACAAACCGGTATGCCCATACAGTAAAATACTATTCAGCACTAAAAAAAAGAACACAATACTAACACAGGCAATAGCATGTTTATGGTGCTCTAAAACATTAAGCTGCTGGCAGAAGCCTAACACAGAAGAGTGCATACCCTAGAAGTCTGTTCACATGAGCACCTAGAAGAGACAAAACAAATCTATGGTGGAAAAAAAATCAGAACGATGCTTGCCAAGGAAGAAAGGTTGTTAGGGGAGGCTGGTGGAAAGGGCAGGAGACACTTCTAAGAATGACAGTAATGTTTTTCATCTTCAGAGGAGTTTGAGTTGCACAGATATATCCATTTGTCAAAATTCAGTTAATCGTATTTAAGATATGTGCATTTTACTGTAAATCAATTTTACCTCAAAAGGAAAAACAATCTGTAAGAAAATATTGAACTCTTATTAATGCCATGAATGCTGGAGTATTTAGGGGGAAGTGTACTAATTAATGTCTGCAATTTACTCTGAAATGCATTTAAAAAAGGCAGATTGATGGACAGATGACTCAAGCAGTGACAAAGCAAGAATAGTTAAATATTAATGGTGGAATCTAGGTGGCAGATATATAGGTGTTCACCATAAAGTTCTTTCAAATTTTCTGTATGCTTGAAAATTTTCATAATGAAATGTGAAAATAGCTAAAAAATTATTTCTAGCTATTATTTGAAACACATATCATATTTAAACATGGATCTCTTTGTCATTACATATTGGTCTACCTTATCCTTATTAAACATAGAGATTCAAAGAGAACTTTATAGCCATTATATTAAATTTCTGGGTCCATCATATAAGAGGCCACACTTAAAATAAGTATAGTAAATACTGAATGTACTTCTTGATTTACAAATATGAGACCATAGTGCATGTAATATTGGCTTCCAGGAATAGCCCCTTCTATGCTCCACTCTAAACCAGTTCACTCCACTCCCAAAGAGAGGGCAGCCTTCTGCCATACTACAAGGAGAATGAGTGGACATCTCAAAGGGCATGAAAGCCAGTGTCCACACGGACGCGTTCTCTCTTCTGTTTCCTCCATCCCTGAGGTGATGTAAAGCAGACCCCTCTTCCCCTTCCCACCATGCTGCCCATACCAGCTGGCATGGCCAGACCACAAAAGGGGACAAATCTGTTCTCCTGTGCAGATGGTCTGCCTTTTGCTCAGATGCTGTTAGGTGTTCACTAGATCAGCCAAGCTCAAAGAACCATTAAAGGGAAGCTGAGGGTTCAGTTGGGAAGAGAATCTGGGTGCAGCAAAAGGAATCCAGGGTTCAATGTAGCTGACTGGACTAGTGCAATAGGGTTATGGCCAAAGCTCCAGCCAGAATTAAAGCTTTTCCTAACCTATTTTACTAGCTCTACTATAGTACCTTATGTCTCTGTGTATATGTGGGTATCCACCATTCAGGACATGAAAAGAAAGAATCACAGCAGTGTGGGGGGATGTCTTAATCACAACATCCATTAACTCCATCCTAATATCAGAAATTTAAAATAAACACCCAAATGAATTATATATTGGCTACATCTTTCCAACTCAAGACATACGCTTTCTAATCATACCGACTTTTTAAGTAGGAGTTTATGAACAGCTTGGCCCCATGACTATTAAAGCAGCTTAATAAGACCATGAACCTTGGGCTCTGTTAACTTCCTTCACCAGAACACCTAGATGCTGGGGCTTCGAACTAGGCTATAAGGGCCACATGAGAAGTCTGAGTATATGACATTCCATATTTTCTGAGTATTCACATTGTTACAACAGAGCCAAAAGTGATCCAGTCCATTAGTGTTTGGTACACAGGTTGCCAAAAAAGATAGCTTGTCAGATTTTTGTCTTCCTAGTGAATTGAATAGTTATTCTATTGAATATTCATCTATTTAGATGTTTTTGCATTATATAAATATTCTCCAATTTTCTGTTTATAATACAGAATAAGAAAACAATGATGAAAGAAGGATTTTGAATTGGTAAATTGTTGAATTGCTTTTTTTTTTTTAAGATTTTATTTTAAGGAATCTCTACACCCAACATGGGGCTTGAACTCACAATCCCAGGATCAAGAGTCACATGTTCCACCGACTGAGCGAGCCAGGCGTTCCTTGAATTACTATTTTCATCATTCTTACCTCATTTGAAGGAACTGTGGCAAAAGGTTTGATGACAGCAGCTAATGGAATCTGAGCTTGCTTGGCCATATCTGACGTGCATGGGAAACAGTAAGTTGTGCAACGAATGTATCGAGGACTAGCATTGCCTGAAAAGGTCAAAGGAACACACTTAAAATTTGCAGAGAAAAAAAATCTGCCCTATAATGTTTAAATATTTATCAAGGTAATTCTAGATAACACATTGCCTTATTTATATAACTTTCTTCATGATTTCTAAAAAAAAGTAGTATTATGCAATTCTACAATCTATGCTCATATTTATATTTATTGAATGTCTACTAAGTTTTAGACATTGTCTAATTGCTCCCTTGTAGAGCTTATGTTCTTACAGAAGATACAGACAATAACTATAAAACCCAGTAAATGAGTAAATTACATAGGTCATTAGAAAATGATAAATGCTATGAAAAAAGCATATCTGGTTAACGTGAACTTTGGTGGGAGGCAGACTGCAACTTTAAATAGTTATAGAGTAGGCCTTATTTAAAAGGTAACATTTGAGTAAAGACTCCAAGGAAGCAAGGGATTTACCCAAGGAGGTGCCTGGGGGCAGGGCTTGTCTGGCCTGATGGAAGATGAGTATCAGGGAGGCCTGTGTGGCCGGCATGGAGCATGTGTTGGGCACAGCAGCTGTTAAGGAGTTCAGAGAAGTAACAAAATTTGTACAGAAACCAGGGGAGGAATGGTGGTGGTAGGGACCAGCCTGATAGCAGTAGAGGTACTAACAAATGGCCAGAATCTGCACACATTTTAAAAGTCCACTGATTGTTGATAGGAGTGATGTCTGAGGTGTGTGTGAAGATGGGAGGTGAGATAGAAAGAGATCAGGAATGACTCCAAAGTTTTTGGGTTGAGGAACCAGAAGCATGAAGTTGCACCAACTGACAGAAGAAAAGCAGGAAGGGAAGGAGTGTGTTAATGGGTATGCAGGTGGAGATCAGGGATCTGGCTTTGGACATGTCCACTTTGGGAACTCTATTAAGCAATCCCACAGTGAAGCGGAGTAAACAACTAGATATGTGAGTCTGGGCACTGGGATGAAGATATACACTTGGGAGTTTTCAGCATATAGATGGTATTTGAAGCCATGAAACTAGGTTAAACCACCAAGGGAATAAGTGTGGCCAGAGAAGAGAGGATGGCCAAGAACTAAGCCCTGGGTCCTCTAACATAAAGAAGCCAGAGAAAAAGGAGAAACCAGCTAAAGGATTGAGAAGGATAAAAACAAGCACTAACCGGATGTCCCAGAGGTGAAGAAAGCACATCAAGGAAAAGCATGATTATCTGTTCATGGTGGTGCTGCTGGATCAATAAAACCACTGGATTTACTTGTCATTTGAAATGACGTGGATGGAGCTACAGAGTATTATGCCAAGCAAAATAAGTCAGAAAGAGAAAGACAAATACCATACGATTTCACCCAAATGTGGAATTTTTTTTTAATGTTTATTTACTTTTGAGGCAGAGAGAGATAGGGTGCAAACAGGGGAGGGAGGGGGAGAGAGGGAGACACAGAATCTGAAGCAGGCTCCAGGCTCTGAGCTGTCAGCACAGAGCCTGACACGGGGCTCAAACCCATGAACAGCACAGAGCCCGACACAGGGCTCAAACCCATGAACGCAAGATCATGACTTGAGCCGAAGTCAGATGCTCAACCGACTGAGCCACCCAGGAGCCCCCCCAAATGTGGAATTTAAGAAACAAAACAAATGAGCAAAGGGAAAAAAAAAGAGAAAGAGGAAAACCAAGAAACAGACTCTTAACTACAGAGAACGAGCTGATGGTTACCAGAGGGGAGGTAGTTGTGGGGATGGGTGAAATAGGTGATGGGCATTCAAGGAGGGCACTCGTTGTGATGAGCACTAAGTAACCCATAGAATTGTTGAATCACTATATTGTACACCTGAAACTAATATAACACTGTATGTTAACTAACTGGAATTTAAATATAAACTTAAAAAAAAAAAGACCACTGGATTTAACAACATGGAAGTTGCTAGAGATCCAGAAGAGAGTTTTGGCAGAATGAGGGTGGGGTGGGAAACCTGCCTATAGTGAGCTTGAGAGACTCCTAACTTTTAAGGAGAGGAATTGGCAATAATCCTTCCAAGTTTTGTTGTGTAGGGTAGGAAAGAAAAGAAGGGTAGCTATAAGGGAAACAGGTCATGAAAACATTTTTATTAAGAGGGGAGAGTGTAACACAATGGGATAATCGTGTAAAAAGAGAGATACTGATGGCATAAGAGAAAGAAGGGAGACTCATTGCAGCAATATACTGGAGTACTGCACAGCAAGAGAGGCTGGCTTCTGACTGGAGCACAGATCATTCCTTTTCAGCCAAAACCAGAAAGGCAGAGCACAAGTGCACATTTCAGCAGGGGCTGATATGATGGTGAAAATTCATGGAAGGGTACTCATGATTGTGCAGTTCTCTCACAAAGGAGGTCGTATGAGCAGGTAAAAGGTTGGGAGAGGAGGAGTTGCAGGTTTCAGGAAGGAGTGTGAAACAGGAGAGTGGAAAAGTGAAAGGACTTGGCAAGTACAGTGTTCTGGGAAGCGCATGGTCCTGAGTTTGCATGGTTGACTGGGTACTGTGGCAGGGCTGGGAGCCTTTCCCTGGCCAGGTTTTGTGGCACAGGTAGGCCTGGAATGAGTGGAAGGTTGGACATAAAAAAGCTGAGTTTCTTCTATTTAGCTTTAAACTATTATTGCCAAATTTTACTTTTTAGGACTAGCTAGAAATCTGGATTTTACATAAAATATTCTGATATTACATAATGGCAATGACTTCAAATAGAAATAAGACAAAATACTGTGCATGACAAATTAACATGACTGCAGGCTGAATCCAGCTGTTGTTGGTACCATGTTTCTGTTGTCTCTCAGATTCTCTGCAGGAGAGCCCAAAACAGGACTCATAATTATGACAGTAATTGCCAGTATATTAAGCATCATTCTAGGATGGTTACATGTGAACCATTTTAGTCTCACAACTGCCCTATGAGATTGATACCTGTAGGACCCCATTTTACAGAAGAGAAAACTAAGGCATCAGGATGTTAAGTAACTTGCCAAAGATTAAGGAGTCAGTAAATGACAAAAGTGGTATTAGAACCTATCACAACTCTTTACTATATCCCAAGTAGGTTGGGATATAGTTATGAAGGCCTTGAATTCTGAATGAAGAATTAAGATCAATCCTTCTGCCCACAGGCAAAGATGGGACCTTTTCTTTTTTTTTTTTTTTTTTTTTTTAGCTCGGGTAAGGTAATACTTGAAAAAAAAAAAAAACTAAACTAGCCAGGCAGCTTCTGGAGGCAGGAAACCATTGGAGACAGGTGGGCTGGTCATTACTGTTAAGAGTCCAGATAAATACCAACATGGAGTAAAACCAGAGTTTCGTCAACAGAAATAAAATAAAAAGAAATATTAGCAATAAATGTAAATATGCTCAAGCCCAAACCCTATTATTTTACACATTTCACATAACTCAAACCAAAAAAAAAAAAAAAAAAAAAAAAAAAAAAAAAAAAAACCAACTTAGAGAAGATCTTCCTCATCACATGATTTTACAGACTGTGAAATAAAGATTTTTGAAAATTTTCAAGTATATTTTAATTTTTCATTGTACTCAATTTTTACTAGCCAAAATTACCACTAACATATTGAAATTGAGTATTTGTTCTTTGAAAGGTTTAGTTCTTGAAGGTGCAATATGCACACAAACGAGCTCCTAACAGTGACTAAACAAACTTTTGTTTCAGGAAGATAATGTGCACAAAGATAATTTTGAAAAAAGCCACTGAGCATTTGTGTTCATAAATTGGTATGCAAAAGTGGGGCATGAAAGATATGGCTAGAGTAGATAATTTTGCAAGTTCAGTAATTAAGATTCAAAACTCTTTGAGATGCTTAATAAAGAGCATTATGGGATAATCTGACTGGAAAACATTCAACAGATTAATCATTCAATAAATATTTATGAAGCTAAGCCCCCTGCTACAGGCTTAGGGACAGAGCTAATGAAGCCTTTGGTTTCAAAGTCTGGTAGAAGACAGCTTTCTGCAGTGGCAGTATTGTAGCCAAAGAGGTTTATCCGTGATGCGATTATTGCTAATTCAAAGTCTGGTAGGAGAGAGTGATAACAAAAACAGGTAACTGTAATACAGCATAGTAAGTATCATAGAAGAGCAAATTCATTAAGAAGTGGCCCAGGGAGGCAACGAGCCACCATGTGGATCAGAGGTGACTATACAAAGTATGTGGTACCTGAACAGGGTCTCATAGGATAGGCAGAAGCACAGAATCAAGGGACAAGTTGGGTCTTACATTCGATACTGTAGCCAAAGAAACATTATCTACATTTTTTGTAGGCAAACAGTGTTTTTTAAGTAGATGCTTTTCTTTATAGGTGCCACTCCTAAACAGTTGTGGAGTTTTGGCAAGTCGCTTAAGCTCCTTGGCCCTTAGTGCCCTCACACCTGTAAAGTGGAAGAGCTGAGAAAATGGAGGCCAAGGTTCCTTCTGCCTCTATATCCTACGTGTGTCTGTGACTTTCTGCACATGTCTGAGATTTGGGCTCCATCCCGAAAAATGCACGAGTAAGTATCGGCTAATAAACCAGGCCGGAGAAAGGGTCGTCACAGCAAAGGGATATGGCTGGGCCAACTTCAGGGCTCCAAGGCAGGCAGCTGTGTCTCCCCACCATGGGCGGGGCTACAAGAGACATGATGAAGACCTGCACCTTGCCACCTCACCAGTCCTTGCTTCTCTTCTTAGCCTTCCTCGTACTCTTCCTTACGTCTTCCTTATGTCTGTATGATCTCAATTCCATGTCTCGAGATACACCCCAAATAATTGAAAACAGGGACTCAAACACATACATGTACACCAATGTTCACAGCAGACATATGGCTGCTATGGCTATTCACAATAGCAAAATGTCCAACAACAGATGAACGGATAAACATAATGTATTTACATAAAAGTGAATATTATTCAGCCTTAAAAAAGAATGAAATTCTGATACATTCTATACCATGGATGAAAATATTATGCCAAGTGAAATTAGCCAGACACAAAAGGATAAACATTGTATGATTCCACTTACACGAGGTACCTAGAAGAGGCAAACTCATAGAGACAGTAAATAAAATAAAGGAGACCAGGGGCTGCAGGGAATATAGGAACGGGGAGTTATTGTTTAACGGGTATAGAGTTTCAGTGTAGGATGATAAAAACACGTTCTGGAAATAAATAAATAATGATGTCATCAGGCTGTGTTTTAACTTGCCACAAGCGGTAGAAAAATAATATATTCCTGGAAAGAACAAACCTGTACAAGGGCAGATATATTAAACTGGCGGTACACACAGAGGACATCTAGGTAGGGATAGAGCTCAGCCTTTACTCATCCCAATTCAAAATTGGAAAAACAGAGCACCCATGTTAAAGAACCTGCTGAAAAAAAAAATATCACTGGGGCTAGAATCAGGTATGCTGATTTCTCATGTTCAATCCCCTACTGCTCTACTCATGCTATCTTTGCCATGTTTCTAAGGTAGTAAACAAATTAAGCCAAGGTACAGCATGTACTATTTTAAGCTCATAACTTAAAATAATTTTCTTAAATTAGTACATTGAACTATATCTCACCAGACACTCTTTAGACTTCTGTAAGCAGAAAATAGAATTAAGTTGATAATACATTCTCAGAACTTGAGCAATTGATGGCAAAATTGGTCCCCATTATCAGCTATAAAGAGGTTCCCTGTCAATGATAGGATTACTGAAGGGTGTCAGTGTATCTGCTTTTTTAAAATGGTGAAAAATTTTGGGGCACCTGGCTGGCTCAATTGGTTAAACGTCTGGCTTCGGCTCAGGTCACAGTCTCATGGTCAGTGAGTTCGAGCCCCACATCCAGTTTTTTAAAATGGTGAAAACTTCTGGGGCGCCTGGCTGGCTCAGTTGGTTGAGCATCCAACTTTGGCTCAGGTCAAGATCTCATGGTCAGTGAGCTTGAGCCCCGCATGGGGCTCTGTGCTGACAGCTCAGAGCCTGAAGCCTGCTTCAGATTCTGGGTCTCCCCCTCTCTCTGCCCCTCCCCAGCTCATGCTCTGTTTCTGTCTCTCAAAAAATAAACAAACGCTAAAAACTTTTTTTTTAATGGTGAAAAATTTTTAAACCTCAATGAAAAACATTTTTGAAAATAAATACCTTGGTCTTGTATCACACAATCTGTAGTGACCAGGGGAGGGACTTGGCCTCTGGTATTGGTGGCATAAACTTGTCCTCCTCTGGTGGCTCTGTCATTCTCGATCACTTGAATCTGATATAAGATATCAAGAGCAAGTTAGTTAAGACTCTTCCAAACATTCCCTCTCTCTCCCTCCTTTCCATTAGTCACACACATACAAATAAGTATTTTCTAAATCCTTTCAGTTCATTTCAGATCAAATTCTCACTGAGAGCCTACCAGGCCTTCAGATCCACCTTTGTTTACTTTCATAATTTTAGAGCAGTAGCTGCTAAATTCTGTTCTGTGATACTCTGAGCTCTGACTTTTCAGAGAACTTTTACTCAATTTGGTCACTGGGACCTTAGATAAGCATTAATATATATAAATATATATATTCTGGTAGAAAAGGAAATTGAAAATAGTTTATAAAGAAAATAACTTTTGTAGTTAAAGGAAATATACAAGGCTAAAATCATTAAATGCAGAATAAATGATTTACAATATAACCTAAAACACCTTTTTACTTTAAGTTCCTCTTGATCCTCAATTTGCCATTCAAGTTCTTCCACCCCCACCTTGAGACTGTAAAAAACGAACAACATAGTGTTTCCACATGGAAGTTGCCTATTGTACAGATATGAGAAGACACGAAAGTCCTTAGGTTTTGTCATCTAATTTGGACACATATGTCTCTAAAATATATACTGATGAATAATGTAGAGATAAAAATTTGTCTTTCTGTTGTAGTTGTCTAGGGATGAAAATAATAAGCAAAATCCAGTAATTGGAGTTAAGAAGAAAACAAGAAGGCATCCTAATAATTACCTTCCTCTACCTCTTTATCTTCTCCCTGCCCTCACTTCTTTTGTGACAAGAGACAAGGGGTTAAAAAGTAAAAAGAGGGAAAAAACAGAAAAATGTGACAAGTGCCCAGACTGTACTACACAGCTTTGGAGGATATATAGTTTTTCATATTCCTAAAGAAACTATTAATATGAAAATTGTCTTCCCCAAACTCTGAAATGTTACCTTCTCCATTTTCCCCTCCCATCTCATCCAATCCAGGCCCTAGCTGGCACTGACATCATTGGTTTTATGGCATATCAGAAATAAATTTAAACTGCCTTAAATCCACACATTTCTGTTTTTCTAATTTCATAGGATTTGAGTTCTTATTAATGATAAAGAAAGAATATGCTCCAAACAGAACTACCATAAGATACAGAAGAGACCAAAAGCTACCATGGACAGAGACAAGAAGCAAACAGAAAAATCAAAACACTATTACATCCTATATTTCCACCCTAAGGTTAACCTGGTTCCTTCAAAATTGGAGTACTTTTTATATAATCAAAATTTATGGTAATCAATTCAACCAATGAAGTGTCAAATATGAAAGCAAATTAAAAGGCATAATAATCTACATATTGAACAGTTTCCAACCTTAAAATAGACTATATTTCCAAAAAAAATTTGTTTTTAAATTAGTTGTCTGCAACTTATAAAGCACAGGCTCCAAAGAAACAATGTCATATGTGGTAATTATATTTCTAAACTAATTCACATCTTGGCTAGAATATTATAAAGGGAGTAAGAAATACTAAAACACTTCTAGTAATTTTGGGGGTGCCTGGGTGGCTAAGGTGGTTAAGCATCCGACTTTGGCTCAGGTCATGATCTCACAGTTTGTGAGTTTGAGCCCTGTGTCAGACTTTGTGCTGACAGCTCAGAGCCTGAAGCCTGCTTTGGATTCTGTGTCTTCATCTCTCTCTGACCCTCTCCTGCTCACGCTGTCTCTCTCTCTCCTTCAAAAATAAATAAACATTAAAAAATTTTTTTTAAAAAACCACTTCCAGTAATTTTTTAAAATATACTATAGGTTTTTAATTTTACCTCAAATGCATGTTCTCGAAAAACAGGCCTGGAGATTTAACAATGCATGGAAATTTCAATAGAGATATTTTACTATGACTTGGTACTTAAAGGATTTTGATTTGATGACAGTGACTTTTGATAATGTCAAAGATACCTCAAAATGTATAGATTTCCTTTTCCTTCAGAAGATCTGCCACTAGAGTTACTTTTATACTTCCCTGCTATGAATAGAGTATTCTGGGATCACAGAATTGGGAAAGAAAAAAAGAGTGGTTCTCTTGAGATAAATGAACAATAAGGGAGAAGCCAGGTAGGAGATGTGTGCACACTTAAGGCAGGTTGCTCAAAGCAGAATTATGTAAGCTTCAGGGTGGTGAGAAAGAGGGGAATAGGAAGAGCCCTACTTCTCAGTGGTCCTCCTGCAGATACAGAAAGGGAGTGAGGAAGAGTTTCAATGGTGATACCAGCGATCTCACTCTCAAAAGGTGGATAATAACACTACCCAAAAGGATTAGAGTGAGCACTTAGCTCAGGACTAGCATGTAACAGGAATTTAGTCAACATGATTTTACATTTTCTTTCCAGAAGGAAGAGATTATTTAGTCAGTTAAAGCAGGTAACTTTGGGAATAGGAAAATAAACAGGCTCTATCTGGTATTGTTATTTCATTACCTTAATGATAAAAATTATACTGGACTGACCTGTATGTATATATTTTAAGGGTCTCAGATGAATCACAGCACTACTGGTTATTATTGCTTTTGTTGTTAACACTCATTCATTCATTCATTCAACAACTGTATGAATGTATATACTATGTACCAGCCTGTGTTCTAGCTGTTGGAGACACAGTAGAGAACAAAACCAAATTCTTGACCTCAGGGAACTAACACTGTATGTAAGACAGACAATAAATAAATATATAAATAAGATGGATCTATGTCAAGTAATAATAAGTACTGTGGATATGGAGTGATATGTACAACAGTATAAGGGACACTGGTGATGAGTAATGAGGACAGGAAGGAATTGAGGAAATGAGCCATGTCCTGTATATATCTAGGCAGAGGAAATATCAAGTGCAAAGATCTTGAGGCAGGAGTACACTTGGTATGTTTAAGGAATAATAAGGAGGCTGGTGTGGTTGAAGCAAAGTGATGGAGAAGAGGGGTAAGAGACTAAGTCAGAGGGGTGGGGTGTGTGTGTGTGTGTGTGTGTGTGTTTGTGTGTGTGTGTGAGATGAGAGGCATGAGGGAGTCAGAGGTGGCAAATAATGTAGGGTCTTTCGGGTCATTGTAAGAACTTTGGTTTTTAACTGGAGGAGTACTGGAGAGTTTTGTTCTGAGTCACAGCATGATCTGATTCAAAATATGAATGGATAAACCTGGATGCTGTATGCAGGCTGGAAGATCAGGGAGATGAGTTATAATAATTGATATGGAAAGATGATAGTGGCTTGAACGAGGATAGGCACATAAGGCAGGGCCAGGACCAGGACCAACAGAATTAGGTAAAGGACAATGTGCAAGAAAGAAAGTACAAAGGATGACTCCCGGATCTGGGGCCTGAGGAACTGGAAGAATGGGATTGGAATCTGGATTTCAAGGAAATACCTTGACTAGGAATATCTGAATCCTCATTTAAAGCCATGTGAATAGATGAGATCACCTACATCAGTGCTTCTTAGTATAACTAAGAATCATCTGGAGAACTTATTTAAACACAGATTCCAAGGCCCCACCCCTAAAGATTCTGACTCAGTAGGTCTGGGGTAGAGCCTAGGAACAGGAATTTCTAGTGAGCTCCCAGCTGATGCTGATGGTGCCATCCTGGGAGCAGCATGCTTTTGAGTAGCAATCTATAGAGTAAATGTCGACAGAGAAAGGGACAGGTCCAATGACGAAGCCTTGGGACACTTCTAATAGTAAGAGGTCAGAGAGACAGGGTGAGACCACAAAGGAAATAAGAAAGAGCCACCAGTGAGATAAGCAGAGATTGAGTGGTGGTATCCCAGAAACCAAATGAAAAAAAGTGTTTCAAGGAGGATGGAATGAGCAGATGTGTCAAATTTCTGCTGATATGTTGAGAAAGATGCGATCTGAGAATGGACCATTAGATTTGGTAATGGAAGTCACTGGTGACCTCGACAAGCACCAAGTGTTGGTGGGGCTGTGGTAAAGAGATCTACACTGGTGTAGGTTCAGGAGAAGAAGGGAGGAGATGAACTGAGTACAGCAGAATCAATTCTTCTGGAGATTTCTTGCTATAAAAGAACCAATAAATGAGTAGAAACTAGATAGAGAATTTGAGAAAAGCCAAGGGAGTCTTCTTTTATTAATGATGAAGGTATTACAGGGTGTTTATATTCTGCTGAAAATGATCTAGACAGTGAAAAATTAAAGTTTACCTTCAAACAAGTATAGATGATGCAGGAAAGAGGAATGTGATGGTTAATTTTATATGTCAGCTTGGCTAGGCACAGGTTTTGGTCAAACGCCAATCTAGATTTTGGTTATTTTTGTGATCTACCCACTTATTCTATATTTATTTGAATATAAACTTGAAGTTTTGTGATCAAGTAGCTGATCCTATAACATGTTAGAAATTTAGGTTTAATGACTCTTAGTGCCTTAGAAAAAAAATGTTTTAATATATTTAACATTTAATCAGTGGACTCTGAGTAAAGCAAATTATTCTCCATAATGTGAGGACTTCCAATTATTTGAAGTCCTTAAGAGAAAAAGACTGAGGAATCCCAAGGAAGAGGAAATTCTGTCTCTAGATGTCTTTGGACTTGAGCTGCGAAACCAACTCTTTTCTGTGTCTCCAGTCTGCTGGCCTGCCCTTCAGATTTCAGACTTGCTAGTTCCCACAGCTGAGTGGGTAACTTCCTTAAGATAACTCTCTCAGTAGAAAGATAAATGGATAGATGGATAGACGGATGGATGGATAGACAGATAAAGATATACATACACATCCTGTTGGTAGATAGATAGATAAACAGACAGACACATACATCCTGTTGATTGACTGATTGATTGAGTGATAGCTAGACAAATAGATAGACAGACACATACATCCTGTTGATGATACATAGACAGATAGATAGATAGATAGATAGATACACACACATACATCCTCTTGGTAAGTAGGTAGGTAGATAGATAGAGATACATACAAATATATCCTGTTGGTTCTGGTTTTTTGCAGAACTCTAATACAGGAGATACTTGCTGAAGAGTTATCTTTGAGAGGCCATAAGGAATCTGGGAGGTGATAGCCTTGGTTGGGAGGAGAAGCTCATTCACAGTAATGGGAGAGGGGGATAAATGGGCACAGATGCAGGGAGACGTGGCAGCGGAGCATGCAGAGGTTCTTTTTGGATTGCTACTATTTTCTCACTAAAATAACAAACAAGATTATCAGTAAAGAGTCAGAAAGGGGAAGAAAGTGTTAGGAGTTTGAAGAGAGAAGAAATGATAGTCACCAGGAAAATGAGTGATGGTCTTCAAACTTGCTACACATTAGAATCAGCAAGAGAGCTTCAAAAAAAAAAATCTCCATGTCCAGTCCATATCCCAGTCTAATTAAATCAAGTTAGCAGGGGGCAGCAAGGCACCAGTGCTTTTTATTTTAATGTTTACTTATTTATTTTTGAGAGATACAGCAGGGGAGGGGCAGAGAAAAAGAGAGACAGAGAAAGAATCCCAAGCAGGCTCTGCACTGTCAGTGCAAAGCCCAATGTGGGGCTCAACCCCACAAACTGTGAGATCATAACCTGAGCCAAAATCAAGAGTCAGACACTTAACCAACTTGAGCCACTTAGGTGCCCCAAGGCATCAATATTTTTATGGCTCCACCATCAATTCTTTTGTGCAGCCAAGTTTTAGAATCACACAACTATAGGTTCACCTTAGTTTAGTGGTCAGAAATTAAAAGTACGGTGTGATTCGCCAGTCAGAGTGGCCAAAATGAAGAAATCAGGAGACTATAGATGCTGGAGGGGATGTGGAGAAACAGGAACCCTCTTGCACTGTTGGTGGGAATGCAAATTGGTGCAGCCGCTCTGGAAAGCAGTGTGGAGGTTCCTCAGAAAATTAAAAATAGACCTACCCTATGACCCAGCAATAGCACTGCTAGGAATTTATCCAAGGGATACAGGAGTACTGATGCATAGGGGCACCTGTACCCCAATGTTTATAGCAGCACTCTCAACAATAGCCAAATTATGGAAAGAGCCTAAATGTCCATCAACTGATGAATGGATAAAGAAATTGTGGTTTATATACACAATGGAATACTACGTGGCAATGAGAAAAAATGAAATATGGCCTTTTGTAGCAACATGGATGGAACTGGAGAGTGTGATGCTAAGTGAAATAAGCCATACAGAGAAAGACAGATACCATATGGTTTCACTCTTATGTGGATCCTGAGAAACAACAGAAACCCATGGGGGAGGGGAAGGAAAAAAAAAAAAAAAAGAGGTTAGAGTGGGAGAGAGCCAAAGCATAAGAGACTGTTAAAAACTGAGAACAAACTGAGGGTTGATGGGGGGTGGGAGGGAGGGCAGGGTGGGTGATGGGTATTGAGGAGGGCACCTTTTGGGATGAGCACTGGGTGTTGTATGGAAACCAATTTGACAGTAAATTTCATATATTAAAAAATAAAAATAAAATAAAAAAAAATAAAATAAAATAAAATTAAATTAAATTAAAAAAAAAAAAAAAGTACGGTGTGATTTTTCTCAAGTACCAGGAAGCATCTGGGGTGCAGGCATGGAGTAGGTGGAGAGTTGGTTTACTAACAAATGGGATTTTTCTAGATGAATGCAGTGGAGAGAGAGGGGCAAAGGAGTTGAGAGTAGAGGATATAAGGGACAGACCTATAATCATGGATCAAATAATCTAAGTTGCAAAAGATAAGTGAGAAGATGAAGGCGATATAAGAGAAAAGGTGGTGAGTTATGTCCTGATGGGTGAATCATTATTCAGGTTTGAGTAGTCCTAAAGGGAATGAGCCAAAAATATATGAGGCAGTGTTGGAAAATAAGATGGTTTCAACTGAGATGTTGAAGTTTCCTGTAATTGGTTATGATAAGATTAACGGTAAGACTATGGATAACTGAGGTGGGGTGGATGAAAAGAACACTGGGAGCAAAGAAGATCAAGAAAAGAAAGTTTCTAAAGATGGATAGTAAAATTGCCAATAATTGTGACAAAAACTAGTACTGGAGAGATTAACAGTGAACCTGGAGCTAAAAACTTCAGAGAACAAAGTGGAATGAGCCAGAGGGTCTATAGATGTTATATAGAAGCAGAGAAACAAGAAGTTAAGATAAAATGATGAATTCAATGTAAATATAGGATATTCCTTTAACTAGAATAATGAAATAATATTAAGCCATAAAAGTAATGGCTGGTAACATAATTATGTATAAAGGCACTAAGAGTCATTAACCCTTAATTTCTAACATGTTATAGGATCAGACACTTTATCACAAATCTTCAAGTTTATATTCAAATAAACATAGAATAAGTGGGTAGACCACAAAAATAACCAAAATCCTCTACCCTCTGTGTGCCTTTTTCAAGGACTTTTCAGGTCCTCCCATGAAAAGGCAGAGTCTTATCTTTCTACTCCTTGACTCTGGGGTGATCCTATGACTTGCTCTGGCTAAGAGAACGCCACAGAAGTGCAATGTTCTAGTTCCAAGTCAAGGAAGGCCTCAAGAGGCCTTGTATATTCCTACTTTCCCTCTCAGATCTCTCCCACAGTCACATGAACAAACCCAGGCTAGCCTGCTTGGTAACACAGTCCAAGAATTCCCAACTAACAAATGGGTCCAAGTACCAGGCACATGAATAACACCATCAGTGGTGGCCCTCCCAAAAGATATGTCCATGTTCTAATCCTTGAAACCTTTGACTATTACCTGTGACATGGTAAAAGAACTGATTAGATTAAGAGTCTTCAAAACAAGCACTTCTCCTGAATTACCTGGGTGGGCCATGAAAGGAATCATGCATAACTTCCTCATGGAGAGGAAGAAAGAGTTTTGAGATGGCAAGAGGAGAAGACACAAAGAAGAGGAGGAGGCGACAAGATGACAGAGGCAGAAATAAAAGTAATGTGGCCATAAGCCAAGAAATGCCTGCAGCCACCAGAAGCTAGATGAGACAAGGAATGTGTTTTCCTATAGAGCCTTTCAAGGGAGCACAGTGCTGCCAACACATTGATTTCAGACTTCTGGCCGCCAGAACCACAAAAGAATAAACTTCTATTGTTTTAAGTCATCCAGTTTGTGTAATTTGACACAGCAGCCACAGAGAGTTAATATACCATCCTGGGCCATTCAGGTTCCAGCCAACCCTCCAGCTGACCCCAGGTGCACAAGCAAGCCCAGACCAAATCCATCGAACTTGGCCCAGACTAGCAGAACTGCCCAGAGGACCCATGACTCATGAGTATTAATAAATAGTGGCTGTAGGGTACTAAGATTGGTGATGGTTTATCACATAGCAAAAGTTGGCTAATACGGTAGCTCTTTGTACTCTTTGGGCTATCTCTAACTTTTTCTACTCATGTTTATAGAACCACTTCAAAGACCCAAGTTAACTGTATCAATTTCATTATTCTTCCAAAAGGACTATACATATGGGCTCATTGATACAGACTTGCAGTTTCTCCTGAAGCAGGAGTATACATCCCTGCCCCATTGACCCAGGGCTTTGTCATGACTTGCTTTGGCCGAAGGCATGTGAGTGGTTGTGACATGTACCACATCTGAGCAAAAATTTTAAGAACTCTTGCACCTTTTGGCCAGTTCTCTTTCTTTTCTCCCTTTCTCGTGATAATAACATGTCCCAAACACAGGATTCCCCTTCATGCTGGTTTCTGGAATGATAAGGACACACAGAGCAGCACCTAAAGCCAAACTGCAGCTGCTACAGCCTACAGGTCACCTAAACAATCAATAAATCTTCATGTTTGGAAGTAAAACTGGGGATTGTGTGTTATGGAGAATAACCTAATAAAAGCTGACTGATACAGTTACGAAAGAGTAATCTTCCAAAGAAAATCACTTGGATGGAGAAGAATGAAGTTATAGCTCTAATTTTATATAGAACAATTTTCAATAGGCAAAATGTAAAATACCTTGTGCTTCCACTTCCTATGGGTATCTTACCCTTATTGAAAAGGGTCCTTTATTTATTTAAACTAGCATGTTTATATACTCTACTAATTATTCATTAAACAATCAATAAACACTGCTAATATAGGCCAATATAAACATCAATAGTATTGTTAAGTTTATGTGATAACAACAACAACAACAAAAATCTACACAGGCTTTCTGTGATGGAGATCCCTGATATGCCAGAACCCAGTTTCCCCACCCCCATACATAAAGAAGGAAGCCTCTATGTGATGGGTATTGTGCTTCAACAATAAAGGACAGGATAAATGCTAACAAACTGAAGAGTTTCCGAGACAGTGAATAAAGAATGGTCCTTTGTGAGGGAGATGGTGGGAGTGAGAGAGAGCACTTACTGGGCTGGGGATGGAGTCAGGATCCAGCTTCTTCTGGAGTTGTGGTGGACCAGCCATCTGTGCAGGACCTCCAGGGAAGCCTCCTGGGTAGGAGAGCTGCCCACCTGCCATCTGGGGACCATAGTTGGCTGCTTGGAAAAAATTTAAAAAAGAAATGACTAGAACCCAAAGTCCCAGATGCAGTGTTCACTGACCATATTACACTATTCAGTCAAGCATGCTGCATTTTTTCATCTTATTATATAAAGGCAGAGAGTTAAGTGTGAATATCTATGGTTCCCCTTTTCTCTGCATTTGCCACACTAATCGAAAACTAGCTTTCCTTAAAAGTTAAGTGATGGATGCCTAGTAACACAGAGCAAAGCTGCTTACCCTGCTGCGGTGGATATCCAGTGCCCAGGCTCTGTCCTGGAAGAGGCGGGGGCTGGTACTGGGTATTCAGAGGAGCAGGCCCGGGGAACCCGTCCTGCCTGTGAGTTGACGAAGGCAAGGGTGAGGCTCCAGGGCCATTCAGTGTGGTGGGTGGTGGTGGGAGAACCTGAGATCCAGGCTGCATAATAGATGGCTGCGGAGGTCGTGGAGGACCCTGGAAGGAAGGTGCTGGTGGAGGGCCGGGGGGCCCCTGACCAGGGGGAGCCATGCCTGAACCTGTGTGAGAAAGAAGACCAGACCACTGAACACTGAATTTCTCAACTCTCCAATTCTACAAAGTATGTAACAGGGACACCTCTTTTCCTGACATAAAACAAGAAGGCACACTTATACACCAATTTCTTTTTTTTTTTTTTTTTTTTTTTGCCACAAGATGAATTTTCATTCAGAAAGCTATACAAATGCTATTTGGGGCATTTTACACAACTGGAGAATTTTTAAAGAGTAAAAGCATTTGGTGAGAAAATTAATGGGATGAATTTTAACTATGTTGCATTAACTTTACATGATACATGTCACTAATTAAGGAATTGTATTTTGGTACAAAATCTAGAAAATCATATAGAAGAAAATTTTATCATGTAACAAGCATGATCCAGGTAACTCATACATTCAATAAATTATTTGTGGCCTGTGCTTGACTTGGTCAAATAGATTTCAGAATTAGGTAGAAATAACAAGGGAGAAGGGATGGGCCACTAACATGTTTTCTAATCATATTGGAAATAGATGTGACACCAGATTATTTTTTCTATTTCTGATTATGTGAAATTTAGTTGCTTCACTGGAGACTTATCCATCTTGAAATCAATAAAAGATAGGAAATAGAGGGGTTTTTTAACAGATACTTCCAGAAAACTAACTTTAAGTAATGGAAACATTCTTCAAGATCAATGGCTGACTATGCTCCTATTACAGTGAAGATTCCTATGACACTTGGAATATACAGCATTTCTATTGATACAAATCTCAGTACTGTAACTGTTTTCTCTCCTATTATTCTCCTTTCTGCCTCACAACATCTGAGCTTCCATTCTTTTCATGATTTAAATACAGAATCAAAACACACTGTGAAACAAGGAGTATTATATTTTTCATTTTAGGGCCCCATTATAAACAACACAAGGTTAAACCTAGCCTCACCTTTCTTATTTTAACTTCACTGTTCTATGTTTATTTGTAAAGTCAGAAATTTTTTTTGTTTTTTTTTTATTACTCTAATATTGAACATAAGGTTTTCTGAGGGTCTTCAAACTATTTTGAAATAAATGGCAGCATCATCAGGAAAAAAATTAATTATAGCCATACGTAATAGATGATTTATATAAAAATGTCAAAAAAATTACTTCAGTATGGTGTGCCAGAGTTATGTATGTTTTAAAGATGGAGAAAACCTTCCTCATTAAAAATGCTAATGAAATAGACAGTCAGTGAACACTAATAATGAAACTGTTACCATAGCTGTTGATGTGCATAGCATTGAGCTGACTGCCCAGCTGGGTGATGGATGAAGTGGATGCAGGACTTGGATAAGATGATTGTGTAGAGGGTGAGTATGGTGCATAGGAGGATGCTGCACTGTTGACAGGTGGAGGACCTGGAAATCTACGAGAGAAAAAAGAATGTTAAACAGTATCATAGTTTCACACGAAATGATAAACAACAAATGTCAAAAACTTGTAAAATTAAATAAGCCCATCTTGTGGGCACTAGGGCAATGACTGATATTTTAGGCTAAGTCTTTAATTAATCTGAGTGTAAACTTAAAATGAATCATGTAACATCATCTCATATCTATGCTCACAGGCTCAACATGTCAAGATACTTAGCAAAAAATTCCTGATGTAAACAGAGAACCAGCTTTGGAAATGCAGTTGGAAGCTGAGTCCACCACAGCCTTATCTATACCAGGGTTAATGATCAACAGAACGGAAACTAGAAAAATAAAATGCTTTGTAGTTGTATCTTTATGATCATTATCCTTATACCCTACCCAGCTTTTTAAAATAAAATGTCAACTGCACACTAATTTCAGCAATCAGGACATTCCCTGCAAAACAGGACCTGAAAGTGAACAACTCAGTAAAAACTTTTGAAGTCATTCATTCTTTTTCATCTAAAAATTTCACCATGCTTTAACCTTTAATTTAGCTTGGACTTACTGTATGTTTATTCCATCTGAACAGTGTTCCTATTGTAGTTCATCTGCTGAATAAAGTTAAAGCTTTCCCTTCAAATTACATTATAACTTCCTTTTAATTTAGAGTGTTAAATAAAAATGTTAAACGAAAATTTCCCAGATAGTATACTCTGATTTCAATTTCTCCATAAACTGGAAACTATATCCAGACTGGCCCACGCTCTTGCCTTCCATCCTTCACTGCCACTGAGGGAGGCCAGTGGCTTGCCTGAAGTCCCACAATTTGTGTGTGACAAAACCAGGACTAACCTCTCCCTAGGTCTTAAGCAAGCACACTTTCCAAAACATCACACTAATTCTCTTCTGTCATTTTCCTCCATATATCTTAAACTGAATAATTACTATAACAAAACTTACAATTAACCTTCAGACCATTATGCTGTATGGTGTTAAGTATATTACAGAATGATGATATCCCACACTTTGAGTTAAATGGATGATGATCAAAATGCTATTTCTATGTAAAAGTACAAGCTATCGTATAGCAAATACTTGGTTATAAAGGGTTATAAAGTTACAATGATTAACACTTTAGCCCAAACAATATTGCTTAGCAAAGCTGTCAATTTCCTCTCCTGCCAAAAACTGAAACCAGACCAATGCAGTTACATTAAGCATCTTTTGATTTAAATAATTTGTGTAACAAAACTGAATAAAGATATAAAATACAAAAGTTAACTTCTCACATAAAAGTTTCCTTTATCTCTCTAATTTATTAATGACACTAGGAGTAAAACAGGCAGGGCAAAACATAACTCTAGTGTTGACACATTTAAAATATTGTTGGTCACTTAGAAATGATTTCAAGAATTGTCTTAATAATATGTTTTATAAATTCACTGATTAAAAATCTTTTTTTGAAGAAATGGTATTGTCTTTTTACAAAAGTTATGAGAGATACATACATGAAATACTTGCACACAGGCAGAATGTACATTCTATATAAGAATATATTAGTAGATGTAGAATGAGGTATTGTTATAGGAGTTGGATCTAATAAGCAGGAATTGAGAACTGGCAGTTAAATTGGGTGCAGGGGGACATTATTCAATTGCTTAAGAAAAAAATTATCTAAAATATATTCACAAATATTTCACAAATGTTAATCATATTTTTAAAATATAAAATTATGTGAATAATTTATTATATAGATAGTACAAACAGGATGAAGTATGTTTCAAATGGAAGTTACAACACAAGCAACCTTCAGTATTTTTTAACTTAACAAAAGGCTGATGATTTAAAATAAAGAATGAGAGAATACACAACCATTAGGCCATGCTTTTAACCCATAAATGCCACTTATCCTTCATTGCTTAATATATGTCCTGGGAATGAGGCTTTAGAAATAAATTGTTTTTCTAACCAACTTAAATGTTATAAATCTTAAACATATTTGAATTTTAAAAGCAATTTTAATACTACTTAAGAGTAAAGTAGTATTAAAGGGCTAAATAAATAAGGGAAAAGAAATTAACAGAACATTTTAAACATACAAATATATATTTTTTAACGTTTATTTATTTTTGAGAGATAGAGACATGGCACGAGTGGGGGAGTGGCAGAGAGAGAGGGAGACACAGAATCCGAAGCAGGCTCCAGGCTCTGAGCTGTCAGCACAGAGCCTGACGTGGGGCTCGAACTCATGAGCTGTGAGATCATAACCTGAGCCGAAGTAGGACGCTCAGCCGACTGAGCCACCCAGGAGCCCCTAAACATACAAATACTAAACATGGTTTAATATTTTTCAATTTCATTTCTTTACTAACTTAGTTAATCCAAAGTCACACAGCAGGGAGGTATCAGAGTTTTAAATGTGAATCCAGGTCTTAAGGCTCCCAGCCTGGAGACCCTGATGTGTGACTACAGGCAAGCCACTTAATCTCCATAGCTCTCAGCTTTCAAACTGAAAAAATGAGCAGATAGAATTCAAAGATCCCCTTCTGTGCTATAAATATAATGTGGTTAAAATTAAGAATCCTATGATTTAAATATTTCTCCTGTTGATTCCTTCATTTAATAGGTTTCTGGCCTAAGAAAACATTCAATTCTATATTTTAATTTACTGTTTCAATGAATGTCAGAAAAGGGCAGATTCACCATAAAAAACAAACAAAAGTCAAAAAAAAATTTTTTAAACGTTTATTCATTTTTGAGAGACAGAGAGAAACACAGTGTGAGTGGGGGAGGGCAGAAAGAGGGAGGCAGAATCTGAAGCAGGCTCCAGGCTCTGAGCTGTCAGCACAGAGCCTGACATGGGGCTCGAACCCACAAACCGTGAGATCATGACCTGAGCTGAAGTTGGACACAACCGACTGAGCCACTCAGGTGCCCCCCAAAACAGCAGTCAATAAAGAGTTACTATCAGAGGGTTAATAAAACATGAATATTTAGGCTCAGTTCAGTCCTAACCCTCTGGAGAGTTGACTCCATTGTCTGTGGCCTGTTCAACTTCAAATACTTCTTATTTTTAAGTTTGCAATGAATTGTTCAAGTAGTGAGTTTTGTGCTGAAGTTTGTTAGAATGTGGAGATAACAAATTTTTCAAGATTGGCCTGAAGTAAAATGGCCTGGGTTTTAAATACTCAGTCCACAGAGTAAACAAAACCTGTACCAAACATCACTGCTTTACACACACACACACACACACACACACACACACACACACACAAAGAAAGAAAAGAAAACAAAAAAGAAATAAAGAGAAAACAACTATTTCTTTTATTTTTCCTGATACCTCCTTTTCACTGCAACCAAGTTCTTAGCAGATTTCACCCTATCAGCTTTAACTGGGGAAGATGAGTCTCCTCTTCATACCCTCTCCACCCCAATCTATCATTTTTTGATCAAAATAGATAACTTAAAATTGACTTTTCCTCTTCTAATTAAAAAATGGATTTTTAGTTATAGATTTTATTCATTAGGTTAATCCCACCCAGCAGTAACAGTTTGAAGATAACTTTGGTACCATTTACACGTTTAAGACATTTATTCTGCCTCAGCCAAGATCAATAAAACAAATGACTAAGTATGATTTTTAAATTTTATGAAGCATTGCCTATGAAGGAGCAATATTTAAAACTAAAAATTATAAATTTCTAAATTTTAATCAACATAATAACTGATTTATATCTTGTTTTTAGTAGACAGTTTAGATATGGTAAAAATTAAGAGATTTTTTTGATGGGTTCTCTAAGTACAAACAACACCTATGAAGTGCTATAATCATCAAAGAAATTGTGATGTCACACGAAGATGTCGTGAGCCATCTATACTCTCTGACCATCCCTGTGTGATTCACCTGCATAATCATTGTGTCCTTTGCCCTTTCATTTAACTATATACACATAAATATGTCCCATGAGGGCAAATTAACATGGAAAACATGGACGCTGAGTCTGAATACTTGACTTTTCCATGACTTTTTCATTTTTAAACCCATTTCCAATCTTTAATTCAAGTTCAAGTTGAAGTAAGCAAATAGTAGAGAGAGCGGGGAAAAATCTGTCAAGGTTTACCTGGGAATCACAATAAAACCAAATTCCTAAGTTAAGTTGTCATGAGTAGCTAGAATGAATGAGTAGGAAGGACAAGCTACAGACAGTAGACTTTCTATATCCACTGAAAATGGTACTGATAACTGCTAACACATATTGAGTCTTTCCTGGGCATTGCACACTATGCAAGATTCTCTGCAAGCATTAATCATCAAAATCCTCACAACCACATTATTACTGTTAAAATTGTGATGAGGGAACTCAGGAACAGCTGCCTCAGCCAAGAGTAGCAAACATGTCCTGACTCTACACAGTCTACACTCTTCACTGTGCCAGACTCTGTGCTGAGCTCAGAACCACACAGCAAAGGTCTGTCTTGATGGCAAAATCCACAGTTTACTTATTTCTAAGGAACCTAATTCAAGTGAAACAAATGGAAAGAACCAAAAAGATCAATACAATGAAGGCTAATATCAGTGACCGAAAGCTTTCTTAGCTTCAAACCAGATGTTTAATTTCTGCATTTCTTCTTAAAAAAAAAAAAAAAATCTGAAATGCTGGCAGTTCACAATAAACTTTTCCAGATCTTCTCCTCTGTATTCTGGACTAGGAGTTCTATTTCTACATTTTACAAGTGAAGAAAATGAGGAGGCCTAGAGGCCCAGGAACTTCACCAGCATCACACAACTAGTTTGTTTTTGTTTTTTGTTTTTTTTGAGCTGGAAAAGGCATCTTGGTTCTTAGCCTTTCTACTCTGATCCTTGTGCCCCACCACCACTGCTAAGGAGACTACTCAGGTCCTGAGTCAGGTCCATTGACTTTGTGTTCCTTGTTAAACCACATGTAAACCAAATTACTTAGACTCACTCATCCTGTTTCCTGCATTAACCTTCACTCTGTATCTCACAGCAACCGTTCCAATGGTAGAAGTTATCATGACAAACGAGCCAGGAAGTACAAACCTCACCAATGGCCTCTAAGAGAATTAACTTGCCGATTTTTAAAATTCCAGAGAGTTTTCCCACTAACAGGGACTACTCTCAGGCTCCTTGAAAGGATAACTAAATGGCTTCAGCAGCAGCAGGGTCCAGATTCACACTGAGGGGTTACTCCTCCCACCCAACCCTACAGCCTAACAGCCTGGGAAAGGAACCTGGGAAATGAAGCCTCCAGGTAACCCTTGGAGAAATTCCAAAGTGAACACTACATACAGCTTGGCACTAGGAGTCTCAACAGTGGCAGCTCACAGGACAAACAATAATGGGACTTCCAGCAGGGAAGGTGTGATGTTGGCTCCCCTCCCAGGTGACAGTCCCCAGTGGGTTGCACATCTCTACATATCTCCTACATCTCCTATCGTGGCTTCTTCAGGCCTGCCTCCAACTTTCAACTTTTTCCTTCCTGAATTCATTATAAAAACACAAACAGAAGATTTATTTCCTCTGTTGTTTTTACTATTGTCCTGCAAAAATCCTTCATCGGCATCTGTGTACCTTCCACATCAAATCCAGTTTTTACCGTTGGCCACAATCTGATTTAATTTTTAAAATATTTATGAAGCACCTACTGGCACTGAGATCTGTTCTATGAAGGATTCAAGAGGATAGAGAATTTAAAATTTATTGGGGAATACAGGCCATAGACATCTGAAGGAATTAGAGATTAATACAGAACTCTAAAACAAGAGGAATATAATCCAAAATTAAAATGTGGTATTGATACAAGTAATTTTTTATATATTTTTTAGTATGTACTAGCATTGTTTTTTTCTTCCCCCTCCTACCTTTTCTAAATGCTTTGTCTCCTAGGGCAGTCTTCTAGCAAGTCCTTTCAAGGGTGTGGGCAGAATCAAGAGGTCAAATTTTCAATCAATAAACATGCAAGTTTAGAAGGGACTTGTGAGACCATTTTAGTAGAATATACAAATGAGGGTTGAAATCTACCTAGCTCACCTTTGGGGAGGATGCCCTTGGGCATGAGCTCCATTCTGGCCAAACTGATGGGGTCCAGGATGTGAAGGGCCCTGAGGCAACATCCCCCCAGGGACAGCAGCCCCCAAAGGCCCTGCTGGCTTCATCATACCTGCAACAGAAGGGCATGAATTTAGAAGAGTATGAATGTGCAAAGAGAGAGGATGCCATGCCATTAGGTTAAAAATGAAAACTAGGAGGGGAAGGAGGGGAAAAAATGGATTAAGACAAGTTCTCCTTTAAATTTGCATTAACCATCACAGACCTATCAACACCAGGTTCTCCCATAGTTATTTGACCATCATAATGATAGGAGAGCAGAAAGAAGAGAATTATCTCAATACTAAACAGAAACTAAGGGACGCCTGGGTGGCTCAGTTGGTTAAGCGTCCGACTTCGGCTCAGGTCATGATTTCACAGTTCGTGAGTTCGAGCCCCGCGTCGGGCTCTATGCTGACAGCTCAGAGCCTGGAGCCTGCTTCAGCTTCTGTGCCTCCCTCTCTCTCTGCCCCTCCCCTGCTCATGCTCTGTCTCTCTCTGTCTCAAAAATAAATAAACATTAAAAAATAAATAAATAAAATAAACAGAAACTAAAACAGAAGAAATAAACTTGCGTTTGGTAGAAAAACCTTGATAGAACACACAATCACACAAAGAATGCTAGAATATGCAATGAAAAATGCCATTCTGGATTTCAGAAAATAACTCCAAAAACAACAACAACAACAACAACAAAATAATATGAGGTATCATAAAGAGCCTAACTCTAACTATGGGAAAAAAATTCTACGAAAATGCCTTTGTGTTTTATTATTTTTATTTTTTTTATTTTTGAGAGAGAGAGAGTGTGCACGTACACAGGAGGTGTAGAGAGGGGCAGAGAGAGAGAGAGAGAGAGAGAGAGAGAGAGAGAGAATCTTAAGTAGACTCCACATTCCGCAGAGCCGGACACAGGGCTCAATCCCATGACCCTGGGATCATGACCTGAGCCAAAATCAAAAGTTAGAAAATGTCTTTGAATTACAGCATGAGGAAAACAAAAGGAAAGTAGCATCTGTTTTTCCAACAAACGCAAAGCAAGCCTTCAGAGTTAATAATTCTTCTAAGATTCCAAATAGCTGGGTGCTAAACTGCTGAAGTTATCACACTCAGTCATACACAAGGTGGGATCCCTTGTGATGATGAAATGCTCCTGGCAGTAACTGTTTTCATTTACAAGCAGCTCTTGTCAAATAGATCTTTAAAGGTCTCTCTTTAGAACCATTTGCAGACATTTTTCTCTTCTAGAGTAATTGCAGTACAGAAGAAAAATCACTGAGTGTGGGTCAGAGGAGTTCAAGGCCCCACCTGGCCATTTACTAACACATGCACGGTGTGGGTAAGAATTTTATCTTTAAAGACCTCAGTTTCCCTCACTGCAAAATGAAAGGCTTCGATTAGATCATCTGTGACAACATATGTCTTTATTTGTTCTCTCCACTTCCAACCTGCTTGGTTTGTACCAGCTCATTCAAATTACTTTTTCTTTTTAAGTTGATTTATTTACTTTGAGAGAGAGAGAGGCAAAGAGAGAGGGAGAGAGAAATCTCAAGCAGGCTTCAGCACTGACAGCGCAGTGTAGGGCAGGAACCCATGAACCTCAAGACCATGACCTGAGCCACAACCAAGAGTTGAATGCTTAATCGACTGAGCCACCCAGGCACCTCTTGTTCAACTTACTTTTGACTCTACCCTTCTCTCTGGCACCATTATCAGTGACCTCCTAGATGGCTTCTATGCACTCCTCCACTTGATTTCATGATGGTATTTCATATCCAACATCTCCTTTCTTCTTTTATCTTCCTCTAGAGAGCTTATTCTCTCAGAGAGTAAGAGAATTACCTGGATGACCATGTAGTTGCCCAATTAAAGTTTCTTATATTATCATCATAATACTTTTGACAGCAAGCTTTCAGATGCTTGGGTAATACAGAATGTAATACAACCAGTGAAATGGTTGTATTCATGAATATTATCAAAACTTTCAAAAAGGTTTTATTTTCTTAAAACAGGATTCCTCAAACTTAAGAAAAATGTTTTATTAATTTTACAGTCACAGTCTTACTTAGCAATTTTTTATATACTAAGAAGAAAAACAATATTTTTTTAATGCTTATTTATTTTGAGAGAGAATGAGCTAGTGCAAGCATGGGGATGGTCAGAGAGAGAGGGAAAGAGAGAATCCCCAGCTGACAGAGCAGAGCCTGACTCAGAGCTCAAATTCACGAACCATGAGATCAGAACCTAAGCAGAAATCAAGAGTCGGACACTTAACTGACTAAGCCACTCAGGCACCCCAATAGTCTTATAACACCACATTTTTATACAAAGTTCTAAACTCCAAAGCCAGCAAAGTTAGAAAAACACGAGATTTGCAGTTACACAGACTTGGGTTTGAATTCCTTCCCCCATCAGTTAACAGCTGTGACCCTGATAAGATACCTCTGTCTTTTGAAACCTCAACTTTTAACACTGTGTAATGGCAGTAATGTTCCCTGTCTCCAAGGACTGTTCTGAGAACTGAATAAGACAATAGGTATAATAGCACCCAGAAATGCCTGATAAATAAGGTAATCGATCAACAAATGTTGGTTTCCTCTCCTCTGACCATATGCCCCTGTCCTCCTTTTTTCAAGGATTTATATTCTAACAGAACATATACACCATAATTATATGTACACTTGCATTTTCATTTTTGAAACATTATTTTGGACAAAAGTAGAAAATCCACAACACTAGTGCCAAAATAATAATTATATGTACTACAAGAAACCAGAAATATTCGAATTCCTTAAGTAATAGCTAAATACCACTTTCATCAACAATCCTCATATATAGTTCCAGAAAATAAAAAAACAGTTTTCAGCATTACTTATGGCTGAGTATTCCCATATGTATCCATGAGACACACACATTAATAAATTGCTGGTTACAAAAACAAAATTAAAAAAAAAACAGCTTAATATATTCAAGCAGTATTGTTATATACCAATTTCACTAAAATGTTCTTTCCTTTTTGTTTTTGAAAATCAACTCTATGGCAACGTTTCAAACTCATTCTTGTTCAATATACATTCAATGTGCCTTTGAGACACTGAGAGCTCTTATGGAATTCACAACCATGTAAACAAATAATGGCAGTGTCATGTGATGAATGTTACAACATGCAGAAAGACAAGCTAACTCTTCCTAAAGAAATCAAGGAAAAGTTCAAAGAGAAAGGACTGGTTGAGCTGAATCTTGCAAGTCAAGCAAGTGTTTTCTTAGTGTAGAGACAGGAGAGAGGGTTTCAGGCAGAAGGGAAAACTTGAGCAAAGGTATGAGAGAGCATGGCATGATCAGGGACAGGCAGAAGGTTCAGTGCAGAGAGATTATGAAGGAAAGTGGCTGGAACAGAGGTTGTCCAGGTTGGTCGGGTCAGGCTGCAAAGTCCTGTGTGCCATTTGGACTCTATCCTCAGGGCAAAGGGAAACCAGTATCACTTTTATCTGCAAAGTCACAGTCTTCTCCTGATCACGTTACAGGTATTTTCAAAAGTGGTCAGAGATAAAGAGAAATTGAATTCTTTATAGAGCAGTACGAGAATTTTAATAAGAAAAACCATACCAGAAGAAAGAACTAATAACTATGCTTATGCCAAAAGAAAAATATCTAAAATCACAAACTGGTCTTTAATATCATGGCAGATATAGACTGGCTTACTCAATACCAATTCCATTTTCCTTTCTGGCTTGCCCTTCTGTATGGTCCTGAGCTAGAAAGACGGAACATCCATTGCATAAACCTCTTACAAATGTAGTTGCCATGTATTCTAAATTCAGCAAAGCAACACATCACTGGGAGACCCTGGCCAGGAAGCGGAAATGGTGGTTCTGGGGTAGAAAGGCAGTGGCTCCTAATGGTCCTGTGTGGAGTGTGCATTTCTATGTACCACGGACTCCCAAGCTGGTTCTGGCTTTCTCTATATTCTCTTAGCTTCCTGATACCTTTAACAAATCACTTTCTACTAGAATAGTCTCTGCTACCAACAAAAAAAACTCCTGACCAAAAACAACATCACAGAAAAGTGTATCTTGGACTTGGCCCTGGATCTGATAAACTAAAACCAAAATTAAAAACCACTTGTGAAAAAAAAAGTTTATCCCTTTTATTGTTTTCTGTTGTCTAATTGCTGTGGCTAGGACTTCTAGTACTGTATTGAATAAAAGTGGTTAAGAATGGACATTCCTGTGTTGTTCCTGACCTTAGGGGAAAAGCTCTCAGTTCTTCGTCGTTGAGTATGATATAACCTGTGCATTTTTCTTATGAGGTCTTTATTACATTAAGGTATGTTCCCTCTAGACCCACTTTGCAAAGAGTTTTTATCATGAATGGATGTTGTACTTTGTCAAATGCTTGTTCTGCATCTATTGAAATGATCATATGGTTTTTATCCTTTCTCTCGTTGACGTGATGTATCATGTTGATTGTTTTGCAAAAAGTGAACCACACTCGCATCTTGGGAGTAAATCTCAATTGTGATATATGATTTTTTTGCACTTTATTTTTTTATTTTTTTAATATAATTTATTGTTAAACTGGCTTACATACAACACCCAGTGCTCATCCCAACAAGTGCCCTCCTCAATGCCCATCACCCACTTTCCCCTCTCTTCCATCCTCCATCAACCTTCAGTTTGTTCTCTACATTTAAGAGTTTCTTATGGTTTACTTCCCTCCCTCTCTGTAACTATTTTTTTCTACTTCCCTTCCCGCATGGTCTTCTGTTACGTTTCTCAGGATACACATATGAGTGAAAACATGATATCTGTCTTTCTCTGACAGACATTTCACTTAGCATAATACCCTCTAGTTCCATCCACATTGCTGCAAATGGCATGATTTTATTCTTTCTCATTGCCAAGTAGTATTCCATTGTATATATAAACCACATCTTCTTATCCATTCATCAGCTGATGGACATTTAGGCTGTTTCCATAATTTGGCTATCGTTGAAAGAGCTGCTATAAACATTGGGGTACATGTGCCCCTATGCATTAGCACTCTTATATCCCTTGGGTAAATTCTTAGCAGTGCTATTGTTGGGTCATAGGGTAGTTCTATTTTTAATTTTTTGAGGAACCTCCACACTGTTTTCCAGAGAGGCTGGACCAGTTTGTATTCCCACCAACAGAGCAAGAGGGTTCCCATTAGTGTATGATTTTTTTAACATATTGATGGATTTGGTTTGCTAATATTTTGTTGAGGATTTTTGCATCTACATTCATGAGAGATATTGGCCTGTAGCTCTCTCTTTTTTTTTTTTTTTTTTTTTTTTTTTGTGGTGCCTTTATCTGGTTTTAGTATCAAGGTGATACTAGCCTCATAAAATGAATTTGGAAGTTTTCCTTCCTCTTTTATTTTTTGGAATGGTTTGAGAAGAATAGGTATTAACTCTAGCAAAATTAGAGAAAGAAAAATGCCATATGATATCACTCATATGTGGAATTTAAGAAACAAAACAAATGAGCAAATGGGGAAAAAGAGAATGATAGAGAGACCAATCAAGAAATAGACTCTTAACTATAGAGAACAAACTGATGGTTACTAGAGAGATAAGTGTGGGAGGACAGGTGAAATAGATGATGGTGATTAAGGAATGCACTTATCATGCTTAAATATATATATGTGTCTGTATGTGTATATATATGTGTACCTACACACACACACATATAAAATTTTAAATAAATAAAACAAAGATAAATTCCCTACTGCATGGACATGTAATGACTACTTTTCCCAAGGCACTGTGCCCGGTAGTGTATGTATATAAGTTTGCTATTTATTATAAGCCTCACCACTTCCATCTCCCTACCTTAGTTCCAGGACATCAATATTAGTTCTTGCCTCTCAGCTTCCAGACCAGTGGTCCTCGATCAGGGATGATTTTTCCTCTGAAGACACATTTGGGCAATGTCTAAGATTTTTGGTTGCCAAGGCCTGGGGATGGGGATGGGTCAGGTGGGGATAGGAGGGGGAGTACTGGTATCTACTGAGTAGAGGCCAAGAATGCTATTAAACATCCTACACTCCACAGCACAACCTCCCACGACAAAGAATTAACTGGCCCCAAGTGTCAACAGTGCTGAGGATGAGAAACCCTATTCCAGAAAGCAGTGTGTCCAGGTCTTATGCCTTCTCCATCCTTTCTAATGTAGAATATAACTCTTCTTAAAATATACATGGGATTATGACCCTTCCTAGCTTAAAATGCCTCAGTGGCATCCTACTGACCTTAAAATAAAGCCTAAATAAAGTCTTAAGATGGCCCTGCTTTCCACTCCAGGCATACCCCTCACTGCTGGCACTCTACATCTCAGCCATGCTGAACCTCTTGCAAATGGCTCAAAAGTGCCACCTCCTGACCCCACTAAGCTGCCTCACTACCTGGCCAATTCTTACTCATCTTCCAGGTCATTTCTTCCAGGAGGATTCCCTTTATCCATAAGTCTTGGTTATGTGCCCCTGACATGTACTTCCATACCACCTTCCATCTCCTTTATCATACTACTACACCTCCTGTATTGCCACTATCAAGGTACTTGACACATGTCCCACTAGGTAAGTAAGTACTCTAAAGGCTGAGATTAGGTTTATTTTATTCATTGTTATATTGCCGCAAGTATTTTCCTCACTCAATAAATGTGTTAAATTTTACTACATAGCCCTAGCATCACACAATAGGCACAAATGGAGGTATGATCTGTGAGAAACACAAAACAAGAGTCAGCACTGCTCATATCTATGGTAGAACAGATACTTCAAAGAACCACAACTAGATTGCCTGTATCTGCCAGAAAACCAATAAAAGGGTCACCAAAAGACTAGAAAAGAAGGCACCTGATGACTGAAGATTAGGAGATCTAGGGTCACTCAGCCCAGAGAAATAAAGGCTAGGGTAATGTAGTAACAGCCTCAAATAATTCAACAAAAACACCGTATTTTATAAAAAGGTATATTTATAGAGTCTGATAGGCTGGTATCCATCTGAGAATTGAATAAGCAGAAAAAGGCTTAAATTAAAGTGTGAAGGTTCTAATCCAACAGAGGAAGTTTCCTTGTTATTATTGTTTTAATACTGGTAAACACCAGAGAGTTGCTGATGAATGGAGCAGCTTGTCGTTCACACACTCATTTAATGGGTACCTTCCCTGCTCCAGGCACATCTATTAAACTACAGTGTGGCAAATGTATAGAGGCCTGCACAGATGTTAGAAGAACACAAAAGGAAAAAAGGACTTATAGACAAGCCTGAGAAAGAACAGTGGTCAGAAACATCTGTAGGCACAGCGCTTGAAGTGAGTCTAAAGCAGGAGTGTGGAGGACAACATGAAGGCATGGATCCACCTTCTGGTAGTGTGGAGTGCAAATGAGAGCACCAGTACAAACCAGACTCTAAATGACTAATGGCTTAGTACCACTGCAATAACAGGCATGATAATTTGGCAGATGAAAAAAAGAAAATGGGTAAATTAATGAAGGTCTATGGAGCCTAAAATTCAATCAGAGGCAATGCGAAGCTATAAAAGGTTTTAAGAAAAAGAAAGGCAAAATCCCTCCAGGGGCACCTGGGTGGCTCAGTGGGTTGAGTTTCCAACTCTTGATTTTGGCTCAGGACACGGCCTCACAGCCCCACTTTGGGCTCTGTGCTGGCAGTGCGAAGCCTGCTTGGGGTTCGCTCTCTCTTTCTCTGCCCCTCCCCTGCTCACATTTGCATGTTCTCTCTCTCTCTCTCTCTCTCTCTCTCTCTCTCTCTCAAAGCAAATAAGTAAGCTTAAAAAAAATAAATAAATAAATATCCCTCTAGCACAGGACTGGATGGTCTGGAGAAAGGCAGTACTGAAGATAGAGAATGGTTAAGAGACTATTTTAGTAATCCAGATGAGAAATGGATGGCTTGAACAAGACGAGTGACAAGATAGAGAGGAGGAAGCAGGTAGGAAAGAGGTTTACAATTTCCCCAAAAGAAATAGGGAGGGGGGCGCCTGGGTGGCTCAGTCAGTTAAGCATCCAACTTTGGTTCATGATCTCACAGCTCGTGGATTCGAGCCCTGCATCAGGCTCTGTGCTGACAGCACTCTCTCTCTCCCTCTTTCTTTCTCTCTCTCTCTCAAAAATAAATAAACATTTAAAAAATTGTTTTTAAAAAAGAAATTGGGAGGACAGTTGGATTGAAGAAGGTAAAAGGGAGAGAATGTTTTTAATAGTGAAAATTTCTAATTTGGATAACTGAGTGAATGATGATGATGCTGGGTGAGATATGGAATGCCAGGGAAAAGTAGGTTTTATGAAAAACATTCTGAATTATTTTGGATATGATGAGTTCAATGTGCCCACGTACACAGGTGGGCAATTGAAAATAAGAGTCTGTAGCTTAAGAGAGACATATGGGCTGGAGAAATAGATCTGAGAGATTAGTACTTCATATGGAAGGTTACAGCCTAGGGAAATACCTATAGAGTGAGAGAAGAGGGGTGATGACAGAACAAAGAAGGAGAGGGGTACCTCGCTGGCTCAGTTGGTAGAGCATGTGACTCTTGACCTCAGGGTAATGAGTTCAAGCCCCAAATTGGGCATGGAGATTACTTAAAATTAAAAAAAAATTAAGAAGAACAAAGAAGGAGAAACAGCAATACTTATGGTCATATAGAAGGGGTAGGGGACTCCTTAGAAAAAGATGTCCAGGGGCGCCTGGGTGGCTCAGTCGGTTGAGCGCCAACTTTGGCTCAGGTCACGATCTCGCAGTCCGTGAGTTCGAGCCCCGCATCGGGCCCCTGTGCTGACAGCTCAGAGCCCGGAGCGTGTTTCAATTCTGTGTCTCCCTCTCTCTGACCCTCCCCCATTCATGCTCTGTCTCTCTCTGTCTCAAAAATAAAAAATAAACGTTAAAAAAAAAATTAAAAAAAAAAAGAAAAAGATGTCCAAAAAGCCACCAAGAAAAATAATAAAATATGGTGTCACTGGAACCAAAGGAGAAGAGAGTTTTGTACAAAGAAGAGCCATAAGCAGTGTCAAATTCAAAAGATGACAGGAGAGTGTCTACTGCATCTGGTGTTAGGGTCACTGATGACCTTGGTGGGAGAAGGGGAAGAGTGGATGGGGCCCAAGCTATGGAGCAGACTACATTGAGCCATGGAGGGACTGAGAGGCAAGGATGGAGAGTCACTGAGGAAAGCAAGTAATTTCTTAAAAACATGGCTGTCTTGAAGAGAGGAAGGAAGAGTGAATGATACTGAATGTTCTACTTAGGTGTGTATTAGGGTTTGTTGTTTGTTTTCTTGAGATACTTGGGTATGCATCCTCGCTACCCCACCAGCTCTGTGACCTTGGATAAATCATAGTATAGCAGCCATTCAGTTTCCTTAGCTGCAAAACAGGGCTAATCTGTTGCATAGCACTGTGTGAGGATTAAATAAAATAATGCACGTAAAGCTTTTAGGACCAGTTTTTGATACATGGTAAGCACTCGAAAAGAGCAGTTTATAATCTTCATCATATACAAATGCAGAGGGGCAATGAACCACCAGATAGAGAGAAACAAGAAAAAGTTCCTACAGGATCCAGATCTATAAATATTATGGGGAAGATTGGTTCTGGACAAGAGGGGGATGCCTCATCTGAAGGTTTTTTTTTTTTTTTTTAATTTTTTTTTTTTTTAACGTTTATTTATTTTTGAGACAGAGAGAGACAGAGCATGAACGGGGGAGGGGCAGAGAGAGAGGGAGACACAGAATCGGAAACAGGCTCCAGGCTCCGAGCCATCAGCCCAGAACCCGACGCGGGGCTCGAACTCAGGGACTGCGAGATCATGACCTGAGCCGAAGTCGGACGCTTAACCGACCAAGCCACCCAGGCGCCCCTTTTTAAATTTTTTTTTTTAATTTTTTTTTTTTTAACGTCATCTGAAGGTTTTTAAAAATTAGGGGCAGACTAAATCACAAGAGTCACTTTCCACAGGAAATTCAGTCTTTAGAGCATCTTCTGAAACAAACTTTGTGTGGCTGCTGCAGTCAAGCCTCCCTACAGGGCATTCCCCAGCCCTCAGTGATTTGCACTCCATACATGCTATCCAGCAGAGCCCAGATTCTACATATCCGAGTCAGTCCTAGTGATCCCCAAGAGACACTCACTGATTTACACAACGATTTGAGATGAATTCCTCAGCATTCTGTCGGAATTCCTAATAACTGTCTTAAACAAATATTTTTAGGAAATTTGGGGCCATTAGACCTGAAACAAGCTCTTATTAGCCTCACCCCTGACCCTCAAACTTGGGTCCCTCAGAGCAGCCTCTTGATAAAGGGAGGTGGCTTCATGGTGCCAACTTCCATCAGAGCAATGGTAATCCCACTCTATTAATGATTTCAATCACTAATTATTTCAAGGTAAGGCCATGTTTTTGTTATTATCATTTTGTAATCTTTGACATACGAATCTAATCATATTTTTCCAATATCAAGCCTGATTTTTTATGATTGCCAAAAGCACTTTAGTGTATGTATATATATATATATAATATATATAGTATGTATGATATATATGTACATATTTAATTCGGTTTTTTATTAAATGTTTAAATAACCCCACACAACTGATTAATAGCAAGAACAAGTCTAACAGTAAAAACAAAACATTCAGGAGCTTCTTTGTTTTAATCTATTTTTTTTTTTAATAATCAAAGGTCATATTTATTTTTTTAATTTTTTTTTTTTAAATATGAAATTTATTGTCAAATTGGTTTCCATACAACACCCAGTGCTCATCCCAACAGGTGCCCTCCTCAATGCCCATCACCCCTTTTCCCCTCCCTCCCACCCCCATCAACCCTCAGTTTATTCTGTTTTTAAGAGTCTCTTATGGTTTGGCTCCCTCCCTCTCTAACCTTTTTTTTTTTTTCTTCCCCTCCCCCATGGTCTTCTGTTAAGTTTCTCAGGATCCGCTTAAGACTGAAAACATATGGTATGTGTCTTTCTCTGTATGATTTATTTCACTTAGCATCACACTCTCCAGTTCCATCCACGTTGCTACAAAAGTCCATATTTCATTCTTTCTCATTGCCACGTAGTATTCCATTGTGTATATAAACCACAATTTCTTTATCCATTCGTCAGTTGTTTTAATCTATATTTTAAAACCAAACTCATTGTATTCCAAGCAATAACCAAACTGATGATGCAGGCTTCTTCTATAATATACTTTTCCAAATAAGCCTATACTCTCAAACCACTGCATTATATAATGACCATTCAACACTCCCAAAGCTGCTCTTTCAGAATGTCTTAAGTCTCCGAGTACTGAGAATCAATAATCACATACAAGCCAAAATAATGCACTTTACCTGGTGGAGAACCTGCATGAGATGGGTCCACATAGTGTCCATAATGTGGTGGAGAAAGACCTATTCCAGGCTGGGACTGAGAATAGGGGGGTGTAGCCACATATCCTTGTTGACTCATTATGAAAATATCATTCCAAGGGATAGCTCTACAAAAGAAGCCTGCAACAGAAGAAAAAGAACGTCAACAAGAGAGTTTTGAGTTACTTAATGCTATTAAAAATAAGAATGCCGTTAGTAAATATTTACAATGGTTTGAGGAAAATATCAGGTGCACAAGACGTCTTCATATCACACAACATATCATACCATTATCCCCTAAACAGGCTCTAATCATAGCTCTATGGAACTCAGTAACTCGCTTCTATAGGCAAATTCTCAGGCACAAAATATGAATAAGAACTTGCCAATCACTTTTTCTTTGGAAGAATGAACTATTTCACAGATAGTCTCCTATGTTTGTGCCTTTGGTTTCCATGGCCCTGTTTCAGCGCAAAGCATGCCACTGGCAATAATCACAGTCATTCAATTCACTGACCAGCACAACTGCCAGTGGTCTGCAACCAAATGTTTTTTGGCTCCTGTCATTTCAGTGCTATCCTAATTAGTAATTTTCGTTAGGCAGTTAGGACGAAGAGAGATCAATAGTCCAACAAATATAGCAGAAGATAAAGGAGCGCATAATGGACTCACTCTGTGAGTCATGAAATGACTAAGGCAGGTTGCAGCCTACAACAATTTGGGAGTTGTCAGTGGTTTCTCATTCAGAGATGACAGACTCTCTAATTTAAATATCACACTTCTGAAAACATATGCACATATATTTAAGGAACAAAGAAAAAAAGCAATTTCATATATGTTCAGGCAACACACACACACACACAAATGTAACATACCCACCTTGATTCTACTCTGAAGCTAAACATCAATTTGTTTTAAATTTTCCATTTTTTCCAGGTTTCACAAGACAAGAGACATTTCACACAGAACTACTGTCAAAAAATCTTTTGTAACAAAAAAGGCTGTGAATCCTAGCAAAGGAAGTAGGCTTTCACTATAAATATACTAATACTTAGCTGTGTGACATGGGATAAGGTGAAGAACCTCTCTGGGCCTCAGGTCCCTCTTACAAAATAAAGTTTCTAAAGATTTGGCAGATATAAAACACTGATACTACGATTTCTCTCCGGTTTCTTTTACCTGGCATAGAAATACCCTTCCTGTTGTTATTTTACGATACTACCTTTTAAGGTAAATTTCGGTGATACCTGCTAAGCCTTGAAATAGACCTACATTCAGGAAATGTCATTCTTTATTCGGTTTCATTTTCCTATTAAACTATGCGTTTCCAAAATTAAAAGCACCAAGCGAAAATATCGTAAGATCGCTTTCCTCTCCTTGGAAGGAAAGAACTGCAGAGAGGAGAGACAGGAAGAAGCCTGCTGGTCCACTTTGTTACTGACAACACTTTTTTCCCTCCTCCCACTTCAGCAGAGAGAGACGTGGCAGCCTGAGCTTTGGTCAAGCTCATCCAACCAAGCACATTTCGGAAGTCAGCAGGAGCACACACCTACGTAGCAGCCTGTTGCTGAGTGACGGAGAGGCAAGGCCGGGATGTTCACTCCGAACAGCAGGAAGCAAGCAGTCGGGTCCCTCTCTACTGGTCCTGACAGGAATTTGCTTCCTCACGCAGCCCGGTTTGCCACGTCAAACTTCCTCACACAGCACCAAGTTACAGAAACCTGACTCAGCTTCAAGCGGCGACATGGCAGAAAGCCACTTGGCAACAGCAGGCCTAGGATCAAAATCTGGGGAGCCCCAGGCCATTGTCACTGGTCGATTATCGCTGAGGTGTGCCTCTCACCCTGGACCAGGTTCGGATTTGGACAAATTGGTTGCACTCTCAGGATGTCCCGAAGCTTGAAGATACAGTTGCCATTTTTACTATCAATATTTCCAATATTGCCTTCCTCCAAAAAGGAAATTAAGTTGATACGGAGACAAGAAAACCGCTGGCAGTGTCCCTGGAATCTTGGGGCTGGTGAGGACCCTAAGCACGCAGTCCCAGCATCCCAAGACAAAAAGATGGGGGCGGGGGCGGGTAAAAAAATGCCCACGCCCACCCACCCCACCCCCATTATTAAACTGCACGAAAGGGCTGTACGAGCTAAGTATGAGGTCTCCTCCGCTGCCCTGCCACAGCTTAGCATCCAGTCTCCCGCCAACCCCCATCCCGGGCCCCGCACCGCACCCCGCTCCAGCTGTGCCTGGGGAGGGGCTGTCCCGCCAGAGCGTAGCTAGGCAGGGCGAGGCATTACCTGTTCTGCTGCCGCACGCCTCTGAACTTCCGAGAGCCTGCGCTCTGCTCCTAGCGCCAGCTGCCCCCGGTGACCCTGCTCCCGCTGCGGCCGCTGCTCCCGCGGCGCCTTTCCCCCGGCCCTGTGTCCCCACAGGCTGGTCTCGCGCACAGTTGCAGCTGGGCTGGGAACTGCCACGTCAAACACTCTCCCGGCTGCGCGCCCCCAGCGCCGGGGCTCAGACCAGCTGCCGCGCACCCGCCGGCGCACGCGCACAGACGCGACGGAGCGGGGCGGGGCCGGAGGCGGGGCCTGGCCGAGAGAACTGCCGGAGTTTGGGCAGCCCGTCCTTCCTTTTTTTTTTTTGTCTATTCTCCTCTTTCTGTGTGTTTTGTTTGTTTGTTTGTTTGTTTGTTCCCCTATAACAGGTCAAAATGTTAACGCTGTTGATAAATCAGTGTTTTCACAGCGGAGCCGTGTAGGAAGGCGGGAGTGCGTAATGAGGGTTCATTCATTCTTTCATTCAACAGGTTGCAGCTTCAGCTATTCATTACGTATTACTTGAGTAACTGATATTACAGGTATTGCTTGCTAATACTGGAAGGTACACGATTCAAGACTCCGAAGAGATGAGAGTTTAAAGGCGAATCTGGCACGTGTACACGGACAATTTGATGACGCATTTGTGCAATGCACTACAGAAGAAGGAACGTCCGAAGCAGCTTGGCAACGCGTAAAATAGGTAGACAAAGATGTCCTAACTGAAAAGTGTGGTAAGAGGTGCCTTCATTGAAGCTGAAATTGCTAGACTTCTGTGTATTCCTTCAAGGAATGTCTACAGATTCATTGTGAAGGAGAATGATTGAACCCACCCCAAACAGGAATCAATTCATACATAAGGACCCAGTGTTTAGCTTACTGTGTTGTTAAGAAACAGCTGAGAAAGACAACCTATGTGAGACCTGGGACTTGACTTCTCTATCCAGCCTTAAAAACTAGGACCATCTCGCTGGTTTCTCACAACACCCCACTGCTAGATAGAAAGGCCTTCAGCCAACCCTAGGTTTGGTATAGCTACCAAACTTACACAAAGCAAACCAAATCAGTGTTTTGTTTTCAAAATATGCTTTTCTCTGGACTACAAGAAGATAAAGACTGCTTGACAAATCCCTTTACTGATGAAATCCTTGGGCAAACACTTGCATGGGTATAATGCTACTGCTGAAATGCTACATGAGTTTTTGCAGGCATTTTAAGTTATTCCAGCATGGTGAAGTCTAATGGTCTCTTTCCCACTTCTCCTTTTTCTACAGCTTTAAAGTGTGATGCCCTGCCCATTGGTTAGATTTGAAAATCTACAATAAAAATTTTGTTTTAAATTTGTTTCCTGTATTCTCAGTATAATGAAAATGTTTGATGAAGTTTAGGAAGCTTTGATCTGTGTTGAAGCAACACAGCTTGTAAGAGCAATAAAAAAAGTTGTCATATCACAGTTACGTCACAATGTAAGAAACAGTAGTCTCTCAGAGATAGGAGAGCTGATTCCTATCAGCTGGTTGGCTTGTTGCCTCTATAAAACCACTAAATTTGAATTTGTAAATTCTTTCTAACTCTTTGTCCAGGGATATCAGACAAACAACTTGTGATTTCAGTACTAAGTGTTGAATTCCTAAATATTTAAAGCTGGAAGGGATTAGATATATGGATAAGTCAGTATTCAGTGAGAAGTGAATTCAACTTAATCACTTATAGATTAATAAACCAAATTTCATAAAATGAAAATAACCTCCTAGTCTTTTAGTTGGAAGTCATGCCTTCTAATTGTATTTCAAAGTAATTTTTACCTCATTTTTCTTTCTCTTAATATTACTCTGATTTGCTCTTCTCTATTAAATGGTTTTGCCTTTCTCTCCTGTAACTGCCTTATAGTTAAGCTTTCAAATAACTAAGATATTAATAGACCATACAGTTCCACCAGTTACTGGAGTTACCAATCACAAATTTCTTTTTCTTATGAAATAGACTTCTGGTTTCAGGCCAGTTTCCCTTCTCGTGACCTTATATACCACCCCTTTAGTGACTAACTTCTGACATTACACTTTTTGTAGGATTGTTGGCCTTTACCAGACAGGAGGATCAGCCTGGATTCCCAGCCTTCCTTGGTCCAAACTACCCCACTGTCACCTGATGTCAGCCTCTGATGTTCCATGTATAATTAATGTGGTCACCCTGGTAACCAAATCCTAATTGAAAGGTGAGGTCACAGGGAGTGTCCATGTGCTGGAGTTCTGTGTTCTTTAGGGTCTTTCTGTTCTAAATTTATTCTTATTTATTTACTTTTTAGTAATCTCTTAACCCAACGTGGAGCTGGAACTCATAACCCTGAGATCAAGAGTCACATGCTCCACCGACTGAGCCAGAGCCAGGAACCCCTCTGTTCTAACTGTAAAAGGAAAATAAAGAAGATAATCGATGGTGCAAAAGATTGTATAGAAAGAGAATGAATTACCTGACAATACTCAGGCTTCTTTCTGTTATATATATCCTTTGGAAAAAAACTATGGTGCTCTAAGCATTTATGTAACTTAAGAAATTTGGAGTCTCTGGTTGAAAAGCTACAGTTTGAAGAGGATTTATATTTTTTAAAAATGAAATAGCCAAGACTTGGACTGTATTAAACATCTGAAAACACAGTAAATAAGGCCAAATTAAATGGTGGTGGGGAGAAGGGTACATGGTAGGCTAACTTGAGCAGCAACCAATAACAGTAACAATACAGTTTAAATGATCATCAAGAGCCAGACGCAAAGGTACTTCTGGAAATTACTTCTTTCTCTGTTTTTTTAATACCAGTTTTATTGAAATATAATTAACAATTCGCCCATTTAAAGTATACAGTCCTATGGGTTTCAGTATGTTTACAGAGTTGTATAGCCATCACCACAATCAATTTTAGAATATTTTCATCCCTCCCCAATAAACCCTGCCCATTAGTAGTCACTGCCTTTTCCCCACTACCCTCCCATTCTACAACCCTAGGCAACCACTGGTCTACTTTTTATCTGTAAAGATTTCCTATCCTAGACACTTCATATAAATGGAATCATATAATACATAGCCCTTTGTGACTACCCTTTCACTTAGCATAATGTTTCCTTTTTTTTTTTTAAGTTTATTTATTTAAAGAGAGACAGAGACAGCACACGTGGGGAAGGGCAGAGATAGAGGGAGAGAGAGAGAATCCAAAGCAGGCTCCATGCTGCCAGCACAGAGACCAATGCATGGCTCAAATCCATGAAACTGTGAGATCATAACCTGAGCTGAAACCAAGAGGTAGACACTTAACGGACGGAGCCACCCAGGTGCCCCTAGCATAATGTTTTCAAGGTTCATCCATGAAGTAGTATGTATTAGTACTTATTTCCTTATTGCCAAATAATATTCCATTGTATGGATATAACACATTTCACTATCCATTCATCAGTTGATGGGCAGTTAGGTTGCTTCCCCCTTTTGGCTATTATGAATAATTTCATGAACATTCATGTACAAATTTTTGTTTAGATATACATTTTTAATATTCTTGGGAACTTCAAATAAACAACGTAGTTTCAACGTAGTTTTTGGAGCAGTCTGGCTTCAAAGGCTGTGCTCTTAGCAATTAGGCAATGTTGCCACTCTGTATGAGATTTTATTTTTAAAATAAAAGAGGCAATATCACCCCCCATACAAAAAGACAATAAAAAATAATTAAAATTGAAATCTCTGGTGAGAATGTAACTTACCAAAGCTGATTCTAGAAGAAATATTTTTTTAGAGTTAAAATATAGAGTTACCATATGGCCCAGCAGTTTCACTCCTAGCTAGAATTACTTTGCTAATATCTTGAATATCTTGCTCTGAGTATGCTGCATTACTTATGTCATCAGCCATAGATTGGGCAGTGTGACATCACACTGCCAGGTCAAGTTGACTCAGGTTTGAATCCTGAAACTATCACTCACTACTAGCTATATGAGTTTTACTTATTTAACATTTATTAAGCACTCACTATAAGCTGGATGCTGTACTAAACACTGTGGATATGAAGTTGGATGAGACACTGCTCTAGCTATTAAAAGTTCATGGAAGAGTACAGGGATTGGCAAACTACAAAATCTGGCCCACCTGCTTATTTTTGTACAGCCTGCAAGCTGAAAATGGTTTTTATATTTTTAGATAGTTGAAAAAAATCAAAAGAAGAATAATATTTCTTGACACATAAAAATTATATGAAATTCAAATTTCAATGTCCATAAATAAGGTTTTATTGGAACACAGCCATGCTTTTCATTATTATACTCTCTGTGGTTGCTTTTGCACTACAGCAGCAGAGTTGAGTAGTTGTGACATTTCCCACAAAACTCAAAAAACCTAAAATATATACTACCTGGCCCTTTAAAGAAAAAGCTTGCCGACACTTGGTCTGGTGGGACCTATAAGTATGGTACAGTGGATTAGAGTTCTATGAGAAGACTAAGTTGCCGTGGGAAAATGTAAGAAGAGACATTGAGCCCAGACTTGGAAAGTGAGAGATATCTCCCTGATGGAGGTGGCATCTGAACTGAGTCCCTGAGGACAAAAATGAGTTAGAAAAAAAAGGAGTGAGAGGTAGCAGGAATGAAAGAGGGAAGACAAGGAATCTGGGGCATTCAGAGGTGAGATGGTCTAGTACAGCTCAAAGGTGGGGTTCTAAAGGAGTGAGGAGAGGAATGAGATAGATAGATAGATAGATAGATAGATAGATAGATAGATAGATAGATTCATCTCTATGAGATCAGGTAGGTGGGCTAGGCTAGCTCTTGAGGGCCCTCAAAGGCTCTGGAGAGGCAATGAAAAATTTTAAGCAAAGGAATGATTCAATGATTTTTTTTTCCCCAGAAATCAATCTGGCAGACAAGGGATAAGGCTCTGCAGTCAGACCAAGTCATGACTTCTGTTTCTGCCAGTTACTGGCTATGTGTTCCCTCCCTAAACTTCAGTATTCTCATCAATAAAAATGGGAGTAATTATAATACTAATCACAAAATTTTTTGTAGTAATTAAAGGAAATAATGCAGGTAAAGTACTTGGTACAGTGTTTGGCACATAATACATGCTCAATAATGTTGTTATGGCACCATCAAAATAACTATCATTATTAACAGCATATCTGTGACGATGGAATTAAGGAGATAAAGTCTAAGGATGAAACCCTGGGGAATCCTGTAATGAATGCACATTCTAAGCTTACTAACCTTGGTGTACTCGTAAATTTGGGATATTACATTCTTCTCATTGTTATCAGGAACATTTAATGATATGAAACAAAGTGTTATGGAACAAAGTAAAAGTAGAGCAGGGTGAGGGGGATTGGGACTGCCAAGTGGGTGATGGGTTGTTTTATGTGGGATAATTAATGATTGTACTACTTCATAGAGTACTTAGGGTAGGGGTCTGTGGTGCCTGAAGGCATGCCACTCAGAGCTCCCTCCAAGGTTACCTACTCCCAGGCATGTAAATGGATGACATCCTTCAGCTGTTATGCCTTTCACAACACCATTCATCCCAAAGCAAATATTCTTCTCAGCAGTTCAAGCCAATGACTGAGCATAGTAAGCCTACTGAAGTCAGACTACTTTTTCCCAGCATGGGACCCCTCTAGTAAGACATCTTTCCTCCGGGGTGCCTGAGTGGCTCAGTCGATTAAGTGGTTGACTCTTGATATTGGCTCAGGTCATGATCTCACGATTCATGAGTTCGAGCCCCACTTCAGGCTCTGCACACTGACAGCGCACACCCTGCTTTGGATTCTCTGTCTCCCTCTTTCTCTTCCTCTCCCCTGCTTACTCTGTGTCTCTGTCTCTCTCAAAATAAATAAATAAACTTTAAAAAAAAAAAAGGAATCTTTCCTGTGGGGTTTCCATTGTCCTGGCTGAGGTTTTCTCAGAACTGCATCGCAATACGAGGCTCATCCTACCCAGACCTCCTACCTCCTTCTCCTCTTTTCACAGGTGTTGGATCTGCATGGTACCAGAAGCCTTTTTCCCTTCTTCTCCTGCTCTTGTTCCCTCTCTTCTACTCTTCAAAGGTGGTTTCCCCAGTCACTCTGTTGTGTGTCTAATTCCATGTTGGCATCTGCTTTTTGGGAGACCTGGATTGACACACCTGACAGAGGTGAGATTTGAACAAGACCTTAAAGGAGGTAATAGAGTTAGCCACGCAGATCACCTGGGGGCAGAGTATTTCAGGCAGAAGAGCCCCCAAAAGTCCCTAAATCAGAAAGGAGGGTGCCTGGCATGTTCCAGGAACAGGAGTCCGGCAAACCTGGGGTGGAGGAAATGAGGGGAAAGTTGTAGGAGAGGAGAGACAAAAGGTTAAAAAGGGAAGTGAATGGTGTAGGGCCCTTTAGTCCATTTTAAAGAGTTTTGAGGGTGCCCAGGTGACTCGGTTAGGCATCTGACTCTTGATTTTGGCTCAGGTCATGATCTCATGGTCTATGAGTTTGAACCCCGTATAGGGCTTTGTGCTAACAGTGTGGAACCTACTTAGGATTCTCTTTCTCCTTCTCTCTGCCCTTCCCCCCCCAGCGCTCGCTCTCTCTCTCTCTCTCTCTCTCTCTCTCCCCCTCTCTCAAAAATAAGTAAAAATAAACTTAAAAAAATAAAGAGTTTTGTTTTTTCTCTGATTTAAAAAGGAGTCATTTCAGGTTTTAAAGTGAGGAATGAGGGAGCACCTGGGTGGCTCAGTCAGCTAAGCCTCTGACTTCAGCTCAGGTCATGATCTCATGGCTCATGAGTTCAAGCCCCATGTAGGGCTCCATGCTGACAGCTCAGAGCCTGGAGCCTGTTTTAGAGTCTGTGTCTCCCTCTCTCTCTCTCCCACCCTCACTTGTGCTCTGTATCTCTCTCTCTCAAAAATAAATAAACATTAAAAAAATTTAAAGTGAATGACATGATCTGACTTACTTGCCTCTGTGTGTGTGTGTGTGTGTGTGTGTGTGTGTGCGCGTGCATGTGTGTATTTGCTAATATGGGAAGCAGCATCTCTTTATAAAGAATATGGTGTTCAGAAAACATTTCTTTTACAAAGTCTCAGTGAGATTTTAGGCCTCAGAAATTTATCCTTTAATCATTTGGTTTCTCACAGGTTTTCTTGATGGTGGCTAAGATTTGAGGAGGAATAGTAAATGTAGTTTTATAACCTGCTTTAAAAGCTGGTGGAAAATTGAGTCATGCCTGCTGCACAGCCATAGTTCTATATTCATAGCTCACCCCTTACTCGGACCACATTTCTGACTTCAAAGATTTTCCAATTGATGAAGTCAATGATATATGTCTCAGTATTTTCACTGCACTGATTTTCTTGATCAAAGAAGGAGAGCAGACACTTACGACATGGATGAAACCCAACTTTTGTTTAACAGAATGCTTACAAGAAAGGTACTCTCACCTTTCTAATATTGAAAGCTTGGGGTGTAGCAGGTTTCTCACACAGAGAGTTATGACACCGAGGCTTTTCTTTCCAGGAAGCAACTTTATTTGTGCCGGTATGTGCTCAGTTGGTTTGTACCCAAAAAACTGAGCCCCGAACACCAGGTGGCATAGTCTTTTATACCTTTTCTACTTCTTTGTTTTCCAAATATGGATAATGTATAGGCATACACTCTGATGTTACAGGCTCATGAGGGAAGTCACTCTAGCCAGGTTGCCTTCCCTTAACGTGAGGTCTGTTTCTTTAGGGAGGGGACTCTACCACAGGGGCACCTGGCTGGCTCAGTTGGTAGAGTGTGCAACTCTTGATCTCAGGGTCCCGAGTTCAAGGCCACATTGGGAATGGGGCCTACTTGAAAGAAAGAAAGAAAGAGAGAGAGAGAGAGAGAGATAGGTACTCAAAGTGCCCTGTCTACCGATTTGAAAGCTTATGATGTGCTATTCTGTAACAAATATTTCCCTTTTTGCTATCAGGATTGAACTGAGAAATAAAAAGGACCAGATAACTCACTGAATAATGGTCAGAAGAAGTAGCAATGGTACTAGCTATTTGAAGTCACTGCTTCGATATATGCTTATTAACAAGAAATTATTTTCTTTTGATTCCTTCCTCAAATCCTCTTACTTGATTATCTAGAAGTTTAATGCAATTCTGTATTGTTATTCTGCAATTCTATATTGTCATTGTAAATAACAATATAGAATTGCATTATATAGTGTTAGAAATTTAAATTACCAGAAATTTAGATTTGGAATATCACATTGTGGCAGAAACTGCTAATATTTCTGGAGTATCCATCCTTCTTCTGAGTTTTAGCTGATGTGGGGCTGCGCAGCCAGGAGACTGCGGCTCCAGCCTTCCTTACAGCTGGTTGTAGCTCTGGGACTCACTGACCAGAGTGGAAATTATATGCAACTTCTTTGTTTCATCCTTAAAATTTTCAGCCTGATGAATTTTCTCTCACTTTCCTGCAGGCTGTAATGTAGATGGTAGTGGTCAAGCCAAATGAACCCTTGGGGTAAGGACAGTTCTCTGGGATTGGTGGAAAGAATGTGAAGGAAACTTTGGTGCCTAGGTAGCTTCATGAACCAGAGTCACCAACTCACCTTGAGCCCCATGTCTGCTTCTGAGCTGTTACATGAGAGAAAAATAACTGTATGAAGGTTGAGCCACTGGTTTTGTGTGGGGAGGGGGACCTCTTAAACAAATAATCATATTCTTACAATTATATTAAAAAAATTTTTTTTGATGTTTATTTATTTTTGAGAGACAGAGAGTGGGTGGGTGAGGGGCAAAGAGAAAGAAGGAGACACAGAAGCCAAAGCAGGCTCCAGGCTCTGAGCTGTCAGCACAGGGCCCAATGCGGGGCTCGAACTCACAAGCCATGAGATCATGATCTGAGCCAAAGCCTGATGCTTAACTGACTGAGCCACTCAGGTGCCCAAAATTAGTGTATTTAAAAATTAAATAAGACACTTTTAAATTTTACTTATCAGGGTAAATCTACCATAAACCAACATACAGAACAGCATATAGACTAGAATCACAAAAGAACTGTCGATTAGAGTGAATTAACCACAGAGGAGCAAATGAGTGGACAGTTTGGCAATTCTATTGTTTTAATGGAGTCTCATGTTGAAAACATACCCTAATGGGTAAGGGTGGAGTTTTCTTTTGAAAGGAGCTGATGTTTCTATTGTTCACGGTTCACTAGCCAAGAACTAAAGGTGACTTTTTGGACTTTCTCCTTTCCCCTAGATCTAAGAGTTGATTCTAAATACAAGAGACACAAAGAAGACTCCAAATATACTGATCGAACTGGGAGTAGGTCTGGAGAGCTCATCCTGACCTCATAAAGGTTCTGTGTTGGCAGCAGTGAGAGTGGGAGTCTGTTTCCTCTGGTGCACCCTTCAGCCTCCCAGGAGCCCCATCTCCATGAACGCGAGCCAAGAGCAACTGTTTAGAAATGAGAAGGCCAGGCAGGGTTCTCTTTACAATCTGAGAAGTGGAGAAGTCATAGGTGACTGAACATGGTGGCAAGACCCAGTCAGAATGGACGAATCTGAGGACTGTATTCAGAAGTGTATGGAATTCAGCACCCAGAGGAGCCTTCAGAAACAGCTGCATTGCCCTGAATGGGGACTGAATTTAGTGAACGGGTGGCTTATCCCATAATAATTTGGGCTATTTTTAATTTTTTTATGTTTACTTATTTTTTTTTGAGAGAGAGACAGAGACAGAGAGACAGAGGGAGACACAGAATCTGACACAGGCTGCAGGCTCTGAGCTGTCAGCACAGAGCCCCATTCAGGGCTGGAACTCACAATCCTGGAGATCATGACCTGAGCCGAAGTTAGACACTAAACAGACTGGAGCCACCCAGACGCTGCATGGGTTATTTTTTAAAGTGTAACTTTATATTACAATCACAGGCATCTAAGATTTTTATAGATACATATACAATTGTGTTGGAGAAGGTCATCCAGAGGACATGACCGCCAGTTGACCCTAGAGCTGAATCCGGGCAATCAGAAGCTCCTCTTCCCAGCCCCTGTCCTTGCAAGTATGTTCTGCCCACAAGGGCAGATGGGACCAATTTTCAAGGATACAGCCTTTAGAAAGGTTGTTGTTGAACTATCTGGACAGTGTATGTGATCAAATCCCATTAAGGCCTCTATATAAACTTTAAAGATTCTGTCAGCAGGTGCAGAAATCTACTCCTCTAGCGGCAGCTGAAGACAAGCCTCCTAAGTAAGTTCCCTTACTTTTTCTTTTTTTCTTTCAATGTTTACTTTTGAGAGAGACAGAGTGTGAGCAGGGGAGGGGCAGAAAGAGAGGGAGGCACAGAATCTGAAGTAGGCTCCAGGCTCTGGGCTGTCAGCACAGAGCCCAACTTACGCAGGGCAGAACCCATGAAACGTAGGATCATGACCTGAACTGAAGCGGGACCCTTAATCCTTAACTGACTGAGCCACCCAGGTGCCCCAGTTCCCTTGCTTATTAAAACCGCCACCTTGCTATCTGGAGTGGCCGCTCAGTCCTTGCCCTCTGTGTACTCCACCAGTTTGTGGACCAACTATGTGTTTACTTCACTAACAAGTGGTATTTTATTGCCTCCTAAGGAAACACCTTCTTTTTAGAGTTAGGTTTTCAAGACTTGTTTAAAAGTTGAGAGTTTTCTTATCTGGTGCAACTGTAGGTTCAAACTTTGTTCTACCTATTAAAAGGAAAATGGAATGGGGGTTGTGAATTGCCTCAGAAATTGCGAAAAGTCGAATTGTTTTTAAATGGTTAAAGATGCTGAACGAATATCTTTGTTGAAGAACTAATAAAATGTCAATATAAATTTATGTTCATTGCCTTTAACAGACATATAGGAACATAATAATTAATTACTTATTATCTTTCTTTGGACCTTCTATCTAACTGTTCAGGATTTATAGGCAACTGGTTTGAACAATAGTACACTTTACTGAGGTGGAGAAAACTATGTGAGGAGGGATGAGGGTGGGGAATAGGGTTCAGGTTAGGACATGTTATATTTGAGATTTATATGAGACATCAAATATTAATATTAGGTATGAATTGCAATATTTCAACCTGAGGTCAGAGAAGTCTGGTCTGGAAATACCAAATGTAAGAATAATCATCTTGGATAAGAAGTTCTGACTGTAATATTTAACAAACTTAGTTTAGGTTCATGGAATATCTAGTTGTATTTCACATTTAAATGACTAACAGAATTGGAGTTCAGGAAAGAATTGAATAGAAGATAAAGAATGCAGCCCTATGTACATCACCAGAGCCCTATGTACATCAAAACAGAGCCAGCTGAGTGGATGCATAAAAGATGTTCTAAGACCATGTCATTTCAATAAAGCAAAAACAAAAGTTGTTTTCTGAAGGCAACAAGTTAGCTTTAGTTTGCATTCTTCCATTGCTTTTTTTGAATTCTTGGCTTTTAAAGTGCACTCATATTTAATTTTTATTGCTAATTAATATTAATATTTAGTTAATTGAAAATTTCATTATTTGAAGAGTGTTTCAAGGTGATATAAAATGCATACATCTTAATTTAACTTGAATAAAGGTTTAGGCTTCAATGCAGCATAGAAAAAAGTAGGAAGGAAATGAAAGAACAGTTCTAAGTTGAAATAATTCACTCAATAGTTTATTTTTTAGCTGGTTGTAATTTTAGACATATTATGTAAATATTAGTGAAACGCAAATATACATTTTAAAATACTTTATGCCTTGTATTTCACATCAGAAAACCAATTTTTAAAAAAATTTTTCAACGTTTATTTATTTTTGAGAGAGAGAGAGAGAGTCAGAGATAGAGGCTGAGACAGATCACAAGCAGGGGATGGGCAGAGAAAGAAGGAAACAGAGAATCTGAAGCAGGCTCCAGGCTCTAAGCTGTCAGCACAGAGCCCAACACAGGGCTTGACTCCACGAACCGTGAAATTATGACCTGAGCCAAAGTCGAACGCTTTACCAACTGAGCCACCTAGTCACCCCCAGAAAATGAATTTTAATGAATGCTTTCATATAAAAAAGCCATTGTTCAAAAAAAATAAAGTTTTAATTAAACTAATATATTCTCTGGAATTGAAACAAAACCTAAAGGATGATTTATGAAATAATAAATATTAAATTCATGTTGCTAGTATTGAACTTTAGTTATAGCTCCTTTTTATTTTTTAACATCTTCATTGACATATAACTGACATACAACAAGCTGCACATACTTAAAGTGTTCGATTTGATGTTTTTGACATATGTACATGCCAGTGAAATCATCATAATTAAAATAACAAATCCACCACCCCTAAAAGCTTCCTTGTACTCCTTTGTAATCACTTCTTCCTTATTCTCTCTACCCTTCAGCTCCCAAGAAACCATTGATCTGCTTTCTGTCAAAGATTTGTTTGTGTTTTCTAGAATTTTATACAGGTAGAATCATATTGTATATGCTATTTTGGGGGTGGGTGGGATGACTTTCTTTACTTAATTATGTTGAGATTTATCTATTTGTGTATGTGCACTGGTAGGTCATTCCTCTTTATTGTTAAGTAAGTTGCCATTGAATGGATGTATCACACTTTGTTTATCTATATTGGCTGATGGACGTTGGATTATCCACTTTGGGGCTTTTCCAAATGAAGCTGATATAACCATTTATGTACACATCCTTGTATGGACATATCCTTTCATTTCTTTCAGAGAAATACCTAGGAGTAGAATAGTTGGGTCACAATAGTTGGGTTGATGTACGTTTAATTTTTTTTTTTTTTTTTTTATTTTATTTTTGGGACAGAGAGAGACAGAGCATGAACGGGGGAGGGTCAGAGAGAGAGGGAGACACAGAATCGGAAACAGGCTCCAGGCTCCGAGCCATCAGCCCAGAGCCTGACGCGGGGCTCGAACTCACGGACCGCGAGATCGTGACCTGGCTGAAGTCGGACGCTTAACCGACTGCGCCACCCAGGCGCCCCTGTACGTTTAATTTTTTAAGATATTGCCAGACTCTTTTCCAAAGTGGTGTGGCATTTCATGTTATCACCAACAGTAAGTGAGAATTATAGGTCCTCCGTATCCTCTCCAGAACTTGGTATGGTCAGTGTTTTTGATTTTAGAAGTTCTCATAGTTGTTTAGTGGCATCTCACGGTAGTTTTAATTTGCATTTCTCCAATGCCTAAGGTTGTCAAGCATATTTTCATGTGTTTATTTGCCATCTATACATCATACTTGGTAAAGTGTCTGTTCAAATATTTTGCTCATTTTCATTTGGTTGTTTTATTTCTTACTATTGAGTTTTTGGGATTTCTTCACAAGTCCTTTATCAGACATGCTATTTGCAAATATTTTCAGTCAGACTGTGGCTTGGTTTTTCATTCCTTTTTTTTTTTTAAGTTTGTTTATTTATTTATTTATTTATTTAGAGACCGAGATAGCATGAGCAGGGGAGGGGTAGAGAGAATGGGAGAGAGAGAGAGAATCCCAAGCAGGTTTGGCACTCACAGGGCAGGGATTGACTCATAAAACTGTAAGATCATGACTTGAGCCAAAATCGAGAGTTGGACACTTAACCAACAGAGCAACTCAGGCACCCCAGTTTTTCATTCTTTAATAGTGTCTTTTGAAGAGAATTTCTTAATTTTTATGAAATTCAATTTACTAATTTTTCTTTTATAAATCATGCTTTTGGCATTATATCTAAGAAATCTTTAACTCAATCACAAAGACATCTATGTTTTCTTCTAGATGTTTTATAGTTTTAGGTTTTTCAGTTTTGTCTGTGATTTATTTAGAGTTAATTTATGAAGATAGATCATTCTAAGTCATGAAATAAATCTCAATAAATTTAAAAGGATTTAAGTCATACAAAATTTATTCTCTGTAATTGAATTAAATTAGAAATCAGTTACAATGATCTGGAACAATCCCAGATATTTGGAAACTAAATATTATATTTCTGTGTACCCGCTGGTCAGTAAGATCAAAAGGGAAATTAAAAATGATTTTGAGGTAAATGAAAGTATGGCATGTCAAACTTTGTGGGATGTAGCAGAAGCATTATTTAGGGGAAAAATCTATAGCACTAAAATGCTTATTGGAAAAGAAGAAAGACCATTACATTAATGATGCCAGTTTACAACATAAGGCGCTAGAAAAAGAAGAACAAATGAGACCTAAAGTAAACTGTAAAAAGGAAACAATAAAGATCAGAGTTGGGAAACCCGTCAAATAGAGAACAGAAAGATAATAGATAAAAGCAGTGAAAATCAAATGATGGCTCTTCAAGACAGTAAAATTGGCAATCTTCTAGCCAGACAGATCAGGAAGGAGAGAGATGGAGTGGGAGAGAGACAGGACTAGAGACACAACACAAATTACCATATCAGGAATGAGACATAACATCACTATAAATTATACCAATATTAAAAAATAATAAGAGAATATTATGAATAACTTTATGCCAATGAATTTTATAGTTTAATTAACAAAGTTCACTGAAAAAGAAACAAATAACCTGAATAGTCTTACATCTATTAAACTGAAATTGTAATTTAAAACTTTCTGAGAGATATATTCTAGGCTCAGATGTCCTCATTACTAAATTCTACCAAATATTTAAGGAAGAAAAAAACCCAATTCTATAAAAATTATTCAAAAAATTGAATAAGATATGATAACTCCCAAATAATTCTGTAATGCTCCATTACCTAATACCAATACCAGATAAAGTCATTAAAAGGGAAAAATATACAAATTAATATTGCTCATAAGTATAGGTACAAATATTAACAAAATTTTAGCATGTCAAATGAAAACAATATGTAAAAAGGATAAATATATTTTGACCAAGTGGAGTTTCTTCCAGGAATGCAAGACTAGTTTAGCATTCAAAAAAGCAATGTACTTTACCACATAAAGAGATTAAAAAGAAAAAAAAAAAACGTACGATTATCTCAGCAAACACAGAAAAAGGCATGTGACAAAATCCAGCATCCATACTGATGAAAATTCTCAGTGAACTAGGAAAAAAAAAATAAACTTCTTAAACCTTATAATAGGCATTTACAAAAAATTTTCAATGATGAAAAATTGAATTACTTTCACCAAAGATGAAAAATGATACTAGAATGTTTGCTCTTATCTCCTTATTCAACACTGTACTAGAGGTTCTAGACAGTGCAATATGGCAGGGGGAAAAAGAGCCATCTTGTTTGGAAAAAATAAAATAAAAACCCTTGTTTGCACACAATGTAATAGTTTATATAAAAATTCATTGGATTCTATAAAAAAAGCTGCTAGAACTAATACACAAATTTTGCCAGGTTGAAGAATATATGATCAATATTTGAAAATCAATGGTATTTCTATATATAGTAGCCACAATTAGAAATTAAAGTTTTAACAAATTTTAATGAAGCAATGCCATTTATATTAGAATCAAAATATGAAACATTAGGGTTAAGTCTGACAAAAGATGTGTAGGCCCTATACATAGAAAAGTTCAAAACATTGCTGAGAGAAATATAGAAGATCTGAAATTTTCTAATAATTTAAATAAATGAAATATACTGTATTGATGAATTGGAAGCTTAGTATTTTTAAGAAGTCAACTCTTTCCTAATTGATTTATAGATTCCATACAACTTCAGTCACAATGCCAGCAAGAGTTGTTTTGAAACAATCACTAGCTATTCAAAAATAAACATGGAAATACAAAGACCTACATGAGTTAAAACAACTTTGAAGAAGAACAAAGTTGAGGGTTTTCTACTACCTGACTTTAAGACTTATTGCAAAGCTACAATAATCAGATCAGTATGGTATTATCATCAAAACAGACAAAAACATTAAGGAAACAGATTGGTAGATTTCAGAAATAAATAAACAAAAATATATAGTCAATTGATTTTCAACACAGGTATAAATAAAGGAGGACAGATACTCTTTTTGTCTTTTTGACAAATGGCGCTGGAACAATTTGATATCCACATACAAAAAATGAACTTTAATTCCTACTTCCTACCTCACACCATATAAAAGAATTAATTCAACATAGAACATAAACCTAAATGAAAAACTCAAAACTTAAAAGTCAAGATCACAAAGATTTTTCTGCTGTTTTCTTCTGGAGACTTTTAAGTTCTGAAAACAAAACATGTCCATACAAATACTCATACACAAATGTTCCTAACAGCTTTATTTGTAAAAGCTCAAAACTGAAATTAACCCAGATTTCTATGAACAGGTGAGTAGATTGACAAATTGTGGTATATCCATATAAGGATAACTCTCAAAACAATTATGTTGAGTGAAAGAAGCCAAACCAAAAGGAGAATATATTATAAGATTTCGTTTAAATAAATATTGGGAAAATGCAAACTAATTTATCGTAACAGAAACTAGATCTGTAAGTGGCTGGAAATGGGGAAAGAGGAGAGAGAAGTGAGGGGGAGAGATTACCAAGGGGCAAGAGTTATACTTCTAAGGGTGATAGATATGTTCATTATCCCAAGATAAGGTACATCTTATAGATGTATGTGCATGTGTTGTATCTCAAATTTCATATTTAAATGTGTACAGTTTACAGTATTTCAATTATACCTCTATAAAGCTGTTAATATTCTTTCATTGAATTTATTATTTTTCCCAGAGGCTTGATATTTTTGTGATGTTAAGATTTCCCAACCCAAAACATGCTCTGTTATTTGCTTTGTCTTTGGGCCCTTCAATAAGTTAGTATAGATTTTTGGGGTTTTGTTTTTTTCAACATATAGGTTTTATATGTTTCTGTTTAACTTAATTCTTTATTGTTATCTGTTTTATATGGTTTGCTTTTTTCCATTTCTATGTCTCTTGATTTCCAGTAAAGAAAAAACTATAGATTTTAAAATATATATTTATATGAGTAACTGATCAAATTATCAAATTATTTGTTTTTATTTTATTACTTTAAAACTGTAATTTTGGGGGGTTTTAGATGCACCGCTGTATCAACAGCCTACATTTTTTTTGTATTCCAGTGGTGTTATAAATAATCATTTAAAATTTTTCATTGCATTTAGTGGAACTCCCAAAATAATATTAATTAATAAACATGATGGTGAATATTTCTGTCTGCTTGTGCTCTTAAAGGAAATGTCTTTAGCACCTGTGTTTTAAATGATGTTTTAGGTAAAGGTGATAAGCCTGCCAAATACAGATGCACCAGGTTTGTTCTGGTTTGTTTTCCTTTGCTGAAAAGTCAGAAAGCTAAAACTAAATTTTCCAGAATTCTGTGCATTAAGACTTTTTCCCATACCTTGACATTTTCCTATATTTTCCAAGTTTTCCAGAATAAACACATAACTAATGTGCCCAGGTACACAGTGCCAGTAAGTGATAAGCTAAATAAATAGACATAAGCAGATCTGTCAAAATGCTGTTCTATTAAGTGTTTGCTTCTCACTAGATTACTATTTTATAATTGCATTGTTTGATATGTAAATTTTATATGGATTATCTATTTTACTTGAAAGATTTAATAGGGGCAGCCTTGCATACATTTTGGGATTTGTCTTTTGGTGACCTTAGGTATGTGTTCTTTGGCTTTACTATTTTTAGCCCTGTTCACTTGTAAAATATACTACAAGTGTCTATTAATTGATGCTTTTGTTCCTGTTACAAAGCAAGCCACTCATTTGAAGTGAAGGGGCAATTTCAGTATTTCGGAAGTTGATTTTGTTCCTTCCTGCTCTTACACTTTAGGGATGCCTCTACCAGGTGATGACGTGCTACACAAAAGGTGCCTCTCTGCTTAACCAATTTCACAGAGCTGGAAGAAGCCCTAGAAATGATTCTAGTCCAGTACTTTCATTTCCCAGATGGGAAACCTGAGGTTCAGGTAGTCAAGCCAACAGTCACATGGATTTTGAAAAGCTGGGACTAGAACCCAGATCTTTTGACCTGCACTCCAGTGTCTTTTCCATGACTGCAAACTCTCTCCACATTTTCTGTACTTTCATTATAAAGGCTATTTTAAGAGTTATGCAAACTGAAGTATAATTGCATGTCAAGAGGATACCTTGAAGCAAACTTTTTAAAAAAGGAATCAGCTCCTAAAATACATATACATTAAGATGTATGTATGCATGCAGACACGTGCTCCTCATCCCCACCTCCACACACAAGTCAGAGAGAGGGGAGGGGCGGAGGAGGGAGGAATAGGAAAGTCTTCCATTTATGGCTCACTTTAACCCAACACCGTACACAGTCCTTGATTTCCTGGAATTTGGCTCTCAGCTTCTGTCTTTCTAGGCGCTATGCCTTCTTTCCGTGGCTTGCATAGACAGTTTCCAAGCCATCCAAAAGAAGGTGTAAATCCGCTTTTGTAGCATGGTGCTTTAATTATAAAAGTCAATTCTTCTGCCTCCAAATTTCAGCTTTAAGATGTCATCTTTACATAAAGCAGGCACAAAGCGTCTCTAAGGGAGTAGCAGAAAGTAGAAAACCAAAATCTTCTTGGGATGGTCCTGCAGCTACTCTCACAGAGAGATGGGGCAGGCTCCTCCTTTTTATTTCTGAGGTTGAGAGCTTTCTGTCCTATTTAAAAGCACAGTGGTCCCCCCCTCCCCCTTCAACGCCCACCGCCCTTATCTACGTTTCACTTTCCGTGGTTTCAATTATCTGCAGTTACCCACAGCCAACTACAGTCCCGAAGCAGATGATCCTCCTTCTGACATATGGGCAGAAAGTCAGTAGCAGCCTAACACTACATCACACTGTCTGCATCATTCACCTCACTTTTTCTCATCACGTAGGCATTTTATCATCTCATATCGTAAGAAGGGTGAGTACAGTATAGTAAGATATTTTGAGAGAGAACATTCACACAAATTTTATTACAGTATATTGTCGTAATTGCTCTATTTTATTATGAGTTATTATTGTTAATCTCTTCCTGTGCTTAATTTATAAACTAAACTTTATCACAGGCAGGTATGTATAGGAAAAAACAGTTATATAGGGTCCAGTGCTCTCTGCAGTTTCAGGAATCCCCTGGGGGTCTTGGAACGTGTCCTCCATGGATAAGGGGGGACTACTGGGTTACCATTACCATTTGTACCACCTTCCCTACCATCGTTTCAAAATGTGGTGCCCTAATAAAGTGACCACGCAGCTTCAATGCAACAGAAACTTTTAAACAGAAGAATAAATGGAGAAAAATCCAATTTGTCAGAGATCTCATCACTGTCATTAAACTTTTGCTTCATTAAATCTTGATTATTGTCATTCTCAACATTAAAGGCCCTAACTTCTAGAATCCTATGTTCTTTCCACAAATGCTGGATAATTTCTTAGTCAGTTTTCACATCTTTTATTCTTTTCTAATTCCTGTCTTCACTCCATTACTTATTTCTTGCCTCCCTCCATAAACCCTTTAAAAAAAAACACTTCCCTGCTTTCATGCATAAGATACTTACAAGGCACTGAAAAGCATCACCAGCATTATAAACCTATGAAAAATCTCATGTCAGCAAATCACCTGAACAACAAATAAGTGATGCTTCCCCTGCCCTTATGATGATTATTTTTACTCTTAAAATGAATGTGATGGCCCTGAAGTCTGTATCAGTGAATAAATGTGTGACCTGTCATTTCTATAACTGGGATAACGTCTTCTTGACATAATTAAGTATAAGAGCTGTGAACATTCAGCATCTCCTCAGTAATTTATATATATTTATATATTTCCATTCAAATTTGTTTTACTAAAGGCAAGACAATAGGCTCAAAATGGAGTTGCTCATGCTAAGCTCCATGACACCAAACAGATGTAATTTAGTTTTAGGTTTCCCTAAAATGGAAACTTAAACCAGTCAGTCAGAAGTTGCCTGATCATCATTAGTTAGGTAGTCTGCCTGATGGACCCCCACCATCTCCTAAAGGAAAGGAACCTTGCAATAAGCCAATCCACTTTTGCCCTACTATAACTTCCTTCTTTCTTTCTTTCTTTTTTTTTTTTTCTTTTTTTTTTTTTTTTGCCTATAAAAGTCTTTCATTATGTTCAGCTCTTTGGAGCTGTTTGTATCTGCTAGATTGGATTCTGCCTGACTCACAAATCACTGAATAAAGCCAGGAAGATCTTTAACATTTATTCAGTTGAATTTTGTTTTTCTAAGTCTTCAACAAGTCATTTCTAGCTCTCTGTTTAGGCAGTTTTTAAATTGATAGAGTCTCCAGGCATCTTATTAAGAACATTGTGCCAGCATTCTGCCCTTAAGACCAAGAAAACAAAAGACAACAAGGATATGAGACTAACATCCTTGCTGGTATCACTATTAGCAATCTTTTTTAAAACAGAATTCTTATTAGTTGTGTGTGTGTGTGTGTGTGTGTGTGTGTGTGTGTGGTAGAACTAGAAATGCCTTCAGAAAGTTCAAATTATTAGGAGTTCATATTCAATGTTAGATATAAGTGAACCATTTAACTGAAGATACTGTATGAAACTAAGCATGTTTCATTTTTTTCAAATTGACTTCATAAAACAGTTTCAAGTTTTTATATTTTTCACAGAAAGCTACAAGGGCTCACTGCTTTTGGGGACTGGAGCCCAATGATGAAGTGAGTCTCTGGCAGGCTTATCTGTACCTCTGATATCACTTGAATTCAGGCGATGGGCAAATACAGCTATGATGTTGCTGCTTAAGAATTTTAATCCTTTTTAAAGTGAGCTGTGAATGAATAGCTATGTTAATATGAAAGACTAGAAATTTAGCTCCGCTTGAGAATAAAAATCTCTCAAAACAAAATATCTTCTGTGATATAAAAGAAGATCTTCTGTCAAATCTATTAAAAATTAAATTTGCATATTTAAGGAACTCCAGCAATACAAAATCATTTGTGAAATATGTTTTCAAGGGACACGATACATATTTAGATATTGCACATGTAGTCTATAAATCTTAGCTCTTTGTTTACCAGTTTATATGTTGGAATGTTAGAATAAAAAGCCTATTTGGCTTCTTTCCCCTAGATAATGAAATTTTCTTTGCTTCTTATTTAAAATGACATGAGGTTATGTAAAGTGCTTCATATGGTAGAATTTTGTGCTGTGGAGAGGGGGAAATCAATAAGAATCATTTCAGAAACAGATTTTAAATTTTCATAATCACTTTAAAAATGTTATAATTAAAAGAGGATTAAATATATTCTTTTGCTCAGTGTAAAGAAAATGATTCTTTTTTTTTTAATTTTTTTTCAACGTTTTTTATTTATTTTTGGGACAGAGAGAGACAGAGCATGAACGGGGGAGGGGCAGAGAGAGAGGGAGACACAGAATCGGAAACAAGCTCCAGGCTCTGAGCCATCAGCCCAGAGCCTGACGCGGGGCTCGAACCCACGAACCGCGAGATGGTGACCTGGCTGAAGTCGGACGCTTAACTCACTGCGCCACCCAGGCGCCCCAAGAAAATTATTCTTAAAGGAAATCATGAGAATAATCATAAATTGGTAGTCTTTGTTAATGGAGCAGGGAAGGGCATTCCTGGAAGAGAAAGTACAGGAACGAGTACATGGCAAAGTAAAACAACCTGGAGACATTTGGAGGACGGCCTCAAGCTCTTTGATATGGCAGAAGCAAGGGATATGTTATGGGTTGAGGAGGGTCCTAGCCAAGCATAAAGAATGGAAAAGTAATCAATGCCAGATAAGGGTTGGCATTTTATGTTCCACTAAGATGCTAAGAATTCCTGGAGGGGGCCACAAAAGGGTTTCAAATTAGGGAAACAACAATATTATATTTTATGTGTTGCTCTCATACTATTGGCTTTGGCAGCAATATGGAGGATGGAATTAAAGATTGTAAGACTAGTGGCAGAAAGAACTAAGAAAATAGTCAAAAGTTACAAACTTCTTTTTTTAAATATTTATTTCTTTTGAGAGAGAGACAGACAGACAGAGAGCACGAACAGGAAGGAGGGCAGACAGAGAAGGAAAGAGAGAATCCCAAACAGGCTCTACGCTGTCAGGGCAGAGCCTGACGCAGCTCTCAAACTCAGGAACCATAAGATCATGATCGGAGCTGAAACCAAGAGCTGGACACTCAAACAACTAAGCAACCCAGGCACCCCAAAAAGTACAAACTAGTTATAAAATAGATAAGTCACAGGAGTGTAATGTACAGCATGGTGACTGTAGTTAACAATACTGTATTGTATATTTGAAAGTTGCTAAGAGAGTAGATCTTAAAAGTTCTTATCACTAAAAAATATCTGTAATTATGTGTGGTGTTGAATGTTAAGTAGATTTATTGTGGTGGTTATTTCATAATATATACAAATATCAAATCACTATGATCACCTGAATTAATATAATGTTATGTCAATTATATCTTACTATAAACAAGGGGGAAAGTGGTGCAATAGTATAATAATAATAATAATAATAATATATATATAATATATATATATATTATATATATATATATGAGAATAACAGCACAACAGTGGGATGGAATTGAATTAATATGGCGGAGGAAGGTGAGAGTGGAGACTAGGGGGAGTCTGCTGTTTTGACCTGAGCGACTCCTGAATGGAACGTGCCAAGAAAAGGGATGTAGGAGAGACAGTGTTTTCCAGGAAGACCTTTATTCCACATGAGTTTTGTTGTGTTTAAGAGGTTCAGAACATATAGTTCTGGAGCTCAGGAGGGAAAGTAAAATGAGTATCTAGGATTTGAAGCCAAGGAGTGAAGTTCCAGTTTTGAGGATGGATGTGATTGGTGAGGGACACTGTTAGAGTGAGAAGAGAGATCCAAGGACAAAGCCATTGGAAGCATCAATATTTATGGAGTGAGAAGGAAGAAAAGCCAAAAAAGAGACAAAAAGAATGGTTAGAAGGCAAGAAAAGAAGCAGGAAAGAATGGTGTCTTCCTTATATTTTAGCAAACGGAGCTCATCACTCATTATTACCTGAGAATATCATGTGCTTTTCTGTTTCTATGCCTTTACTTGTGACCTCTCATTCTTTTAAAAATAGTTCCTATTAAGATCCTAGCACTTCTCAGAGTCTAATTGGCAGACTAGGTCTTTTGTGAAAAACTTTCCTGATCATTACTGCTATAATCTTTCACCTGTTTTCTCAAAAGCCCCAGTGTTATGAAATTGGATTCAGTTGTATTATTTAAGGCAAACTTTATTTATTAATTCATTTAAAAACAGCAATAATAAAGCCATTACCTGTCAATATAAATAAAATTTTAATGAAAAAAATATAAAATAGAACAATTTGTGAGAAAAATGGCATTGTCTTACATTTTTGCAAATCTCTTTAATGGCTGGTTTAAGAGAAGATAGCTGGATTATTGTAAACTTTTCTGTGTTCGATCTGTCATGATTAGCTATTTTGGTTAAAGCACAGGAAGAAAATTCAGCCTTACACAGAAATGTCGTTGGAAAAAGAAAGCTATGTTGTAACAGTCTTTTCAGAAAACACTGAATATTCTTTATTTTTTTTGGATACTAAATCAAAACTTAGCAAGGTGCTGTGTATTAAAGGTTAGTCATAATGTGTAATGGGAAACTATATCAATAAAATATTCAAATTGTTATATTAAAATCCATTGGTCTGTCTTGCAATTTGAATGGCCATGCATGATTTTGTAATATTACTTACAAATTTGTCATTTAGAAAACAATGATTCACTGAGTTATGCAAGTCTTTGGAGTATTGACATATTTTATGATCACATTTGTTACTATTACATCAGTCTCATCAGAAAAACCTTTAAATATCGGGAAACTGTCAAACTCACAGTAGTGAATATAACTTTTCCAAATTCCCATTTTTACTTGAAAGCTCAAGTTTTATCATTGAAAACAAATACCATCAGTTACTTTCTTCAATGTAGGAGGCTCACTTCCTTAATTTTCCAGAAAATGTCATGCCATTCTACTCTGAATGTGAATCCTTGAATGTATTTCCTGTCTAGAGGTAAGAGGAAGGAACTAGCTTAATTCTTAATTGTCTTTCTTTTCAGCTTATAGCAAAGGTTCTTGGGATTAGTAGGTCCTGAACAAAAACCTGGGAATTTGAATTAAATTTATTTCCTCCATGAATTTAGACTGCTGTATGGTTTCCATATGTCCCAGTTTACCTGAGGCAATCCCCATTTATGCCTATTCCTCAATGTACCATCCAGTTTAAATTATTTTTTTCCTGATTTAGGCAAGTAGTATTCAGTATTATATTAAAATAAGTGAGGATCAATTTGATGGGCCTTTATTTTGTACTTGCAATTTCTACAATACTTTCATCTAGAAGTGTGAGACTAGTATGCAGGAACAAGAATTCTCACCTTAGCACATACAAAAACAACCAGAGATAACTTATCTTTCTATTTCAGAACGTTTTAAAATGCAAAATAACAATTGCTGTTCAGGATAGTGTGCAGAGTCTTCACGATAAAATGATACATGCTTGCACTTGAACTCAAGTGGCTAGGAACAGTTAAATCTTTCTAGTCTTGGGGGTGGAGGAAGAGGCATTCAACACAGTTGCCCCTACAGTCTATTTGGTGTTCTAGCCAGTTATGCCATGACCCATGCTACAGGTTTCAAGATGTAACAAACTTCCAGGCTGCTAATCAGAAGGATCTTAAGGAAATGTGGATAATTATAGAGTAGGTGTCCATGAAATATGTGCAGGAAATAGAAGCTGGTTACCATAATGTAAAAATATTGTAATGATTGAATGCTCTTGCTCCTGCAGTTTTGTCAGTATCCTATGGTATAAATCTTCAAAATTCTGTTTATTTTGTTATCAGTACTTTTTTAAAAAAATTGCAATAAACTCTATGGGCAGTAATGAGTTAAAAGCCAAGACTATTTAATGACAAACTAAGTACTAACTTTCTGTTTCTCAAGAAAGCTTTTGCAAGTGTTAAAACTCCCTATCCAACTAGAGGGCCCTAATGACTGACCACCCGAAAACTGAAAGAATCCACTTCAAAAATTAATATTATTTTAAGATGATTATGCGTGTAGGTCATGATTTAACGTGCAGTTGCAGAAGGTGTATTTACAGTGTCACTCTGTGAAGCATGACTTTTCATTTGGATCGAATGATTTCATTTTAGATTCCAAATTTTCTTATGACCATACTTTTTTTTGTACTACTATTGTATTTTGTATTACTATTTGTAGCTATTACTTTATTGGTTCCTTTAACAGAATAACTTCACGGATAATTAAATGATGCAAGTCTTATAACAACATATCAGGTGTTACAAATAGGACACCAACCAATTTAAAATGGTTCAGTTTTTCCCCCCCATACAAATCATGGAATAAAAGTAAAACAATTTAAAGTTCATTTTGTTAAGACAAAACATCTGACAATATTGTTAAAGCCATTATAAATTTAAAAGTTCAACATTGAGATAAAATTATTTGTTTTATATATTAATAAAATGAATTTAAATTGTGATGGAAAACCTTGTAAAAACATGGTAAAAATAATGTTCCACTAAATTAAGAAATATACATTGAATAAATGTGATTTTGTATTGGTTGTGGTACCTACAAAATTCATAAATGCATCTTTAAAAGGCTATGATAATCTAATAACTGAAATAGAAGCTATAGTTATCAAATTTCATAAATATTTTGTACATACGTGCATTTAGAGTAACTGAACTTTACACACACACACACATGCACACACACACACACACATATATAAAATAACATATATGTTATTTTATTTGAGAGAGAGGGAGAAAAAATGAGTGGGGGAGAGGCAGAGAGAGAGGGAGACAGAGGATCCCAGTTGGGCTCTGTGCTGTCAGCACAGAGTCCAAGGTGGGGCTCAAACTAACAAATTGTGAGATCATGACCTGAAGCTGAAGTCAGACGCTTAACCAACTGAGCCACCCAAATGCCTCAATGTATATTTTTTACAAGCTTGATGTTGAAATAAAAAATAATTCAGATTCAGTGTAGAAGTAGGTGCTTTTTCTCTTTGCTACTCGTTATTAATCAAAGTTTAGAAATGTTTGAAGCTTTAAAGACGTTCTTTGTAAATCAGTATAAGTGTAGTACAATAATATTGAACTCACTTGTAAGTGTTTAAAATTACTTGGAAATGTGAAAACAAAGTACTCAATACATCAAATCCCCAGAAGTTCAACTTTTGAAATGGTTAGCAAGCAGCAGTTACTAAAATCAACACAGTTGATACTTCAAAAATTGGGTTTAAACTGCATAGGTCCACTTATATGCAGGTGTTTTTCAATAAATCAGTTCAGTACTGTTAAATGTATTTTCTCTTCCTCATGATTTTCTTAATAACATTTTCCTTTCTCTAGCTTACTTTATTGTAAAAGTAAAGTGTCTAATACAGCATACAAAGTATGTGTTAATCAACTATTTATATTATCACTAAGGATTCTGGTCAACAGTAGGATATTAGGAGTTAATTTTGCAGGAAGTCAAAAGATATAGATTTTTTACTGTGCAGGGGTGTTGGGATACTTAAACCCTACATTGTTCAATGGTCAACTGTACTTGCCAGTAGATGACTTTGCAATTTATTTTTACTAAAACAAAAGAAGAATTAAACATATTAAATAAAAGCTCAAATGGTGCAAAAGATTTGATTTTCAAATTAGATAATAGATCTTTGGGCTGTCTTGAATCTCTTTTGATTACGCTCTTTTATTTGGAGAAAGTAATTCTCTCTGTCAAAATAGAGTGAAATTTGAAAGAATTTAAATTTGGCAAAACATTCAAAGGAATCACAGAGAGAGATAATTTGATGAATTTTTTTGGGAAAACATTTATTGAAGCAAATATACTCTGAATGAAGACAAAATATATTGAGGTTGTTTCCAGTAACTGTGCTTATTAATCCTAACAATTAGTTCATACATTCATTTGGGTTTTTTACATACATAATCATGTTATCTGAAAATAATGACAACTTTACTTTTTCTTTTCTAAAAGAAGTATTTTTGTTTTTTCTTCCACCTTTTGTTTCTTTTATTTTTCTTGCCTTATAGCACTGATTCACTAATTCCTCTAGTACAATGTAGAATGGAAATGGTAAATAGTGATCACTCCTGTTTTAATTCCAACTCAAGAGGCCAATATTCAAAATTCACTACTAAGTAAAATGTAGTTGCTGATTTTTAGAAAAGATACTCTTGATGAAATTAAGGTAGTTCCCTTCTTACAGATGACCTTTTACTTACATGGGTATGAACTGCATGGGTCCACTTACACACAGATTTTTTTTTCTTTTATAAATGAAGTGCAGTACTATAAGTGTATTTTCTCTTCCTTGTTACTTTCTTTTTTAAAAATTTTTTAATGTTTTATTATTTATTTTTGAGAGAGAGAGAGAGACAGAGCGTGAGCAAGGGAAGGGCAGAGAGAGGGGAGGTACAGAATCGGAAGCAGGCTCCAGGCTCCAAGCTGTCAGGACAGAGGCTGATGTGGGGCTCCAACTCACAACTGTGAGTTCAACCAACTGAGCCACCCAGGCACCCTGCTTCCTTATTATTTTCTTAATAACGTTTTCTTTTCAGGGCACCTGGGTGTCTCAGTCAGTTGAGCGTCTGACTTAGGCTCAGATCATGATCTCACAGTTGGTGAGTTCAAACAACCCCTCAATCTGGCTAGGTACTGTGAATTTGGGATTCTCTCTCTCTCCCTCTCTCTCTGTCCCTTCCCTGCTTGAGTGCATGCTCCCTTTCTCTCTCAAAATAAATAAATGTACTTAAAAAAAAAGGCTAAAAAAATTTCTTTGCTCTAAATTACTTTATTGAAAGAATACAATATATAATGCATATAATATACAAAATATGTGTTAATCAACTATACGTTATTGGGAAGGCTTCTGGTCAATAGTAGGCTATTAGTAGTTAAGTTAATAGGGAACCAAAAGTTATATGAGGATTTTTGAATGCACAAGAAGTTAGTTCCACTAACTGCTACATTGTACAGAGGTCAACTGTAGTTAGTTGATCTATTTTTTTCTTGATCATACTTTCTCTGCATCTATTGAGATAACTGTATATTCTTTTCCTTTATTCCATTAATGAAATGAGTTACAATGATTAAATTTTAAATGTTAAACCAGTCTTGCATTTCTGAAATAAACCCCACTTGGTCTTGATGTATTATCCTTTTTATATGTCCTGTATTAGATTTGCTCATATCTTATAGAGGACTTTTGCATCTATGCTCATGGGGATATTAATCTATAATTTTATTTTCTTATAATTGCACTTAAGTCATTTTTAAATGTTCAGATAATCAATATAAAAAGTTTTGAATTTCCTTTAATGTATAGATACATATTCGTTTTTTCCTGGAAAGACTTATATTTGAAAACAATTTTTGAATAAAGCACTTTTTGGTGACTACATAAATATTTAAAGTATTAAAAATATTAAAATGAATATTAATGTATTTAATTTTCATCAGTTTTACTTTTCTTTTAGTTCTCATAGGTGTCACGGATGAATGATAAATTTTTATGGTCCTTTACTAATACATAGGGAAACTGTTGAGTTAGGGGCAAGGCTGGTTCTTCCTTGCTTTTAGGCTCTTTGAAGAGCCCAAAAATAACTTTTTTTCTGTTGAAGCATGACCTTCTGAACGTTTTGCTGGAACCTGAACATATATCCTTTCTGAGTCTTTGCTCTTGCTATTTCCTCCACTGGGAGTACCCTCTGAACTCTTACAGTCTTTGCATTTTGGCATTTTTCCTACACTTTACATTTCAAATTAAATGCTCTCTTTTTCCTCCATTCCAAAAGTATGAGATTTACTTCTCCTCTGAATAGACAATATTAATAATTATGAATGTTTACATGACAATCACTATGTGTCATGTACTGTATATTCTAAGTGCTTTAAATATATTAACTCATTGGGGCACCTGGGTGGCTCACTTGGTTGAGCTTCCACCTGTTGATTTCGGTTCAGGTCATGATCTCAGCATTTGTGAGATCAAGCCCCACATTGGGATCTGTGCTGACAGCACGGAGCCTGCTTGGGATTCTCTCTCTCTCCTCTCTCTCTGCCCCTCCCCCTGCTCTCTCAAAATAAACATTTAAAAAAATAAAAAATAAATATGTTAATTCGTTTAATCCCCTTAGCAACCTTATGGGTAGATATTATTACTCTTTTACAGAAACTGAATTATAGAGAAGTTAAATAACTGGCAAAACTTTATGCCATTAACAACTGGAAATCAAAGAATCCAACCTAAGCTGCTTGTCCTGGAGCCTGCCATCACACTACATCACCCCTCAAAGCAATAGCTGGTAAGTGTTTTCCATTTCTGTTGTCATTGATGTAGTTTGTTTGTTTGTTTGTTTAATTTTAGAGAGTATGCTCAAGCTTGGCAAATCTTAGACATTTAATTTGGGGGGCGGAGGGGGCTAAGGGAGAGAGAGAGAGAGAGAGAGAGAGAGAGAGAGGATCCTAAGTAGTCTCCATGCTTAGCATGGATCCCACACCTCTGGGATCATTCCCTGAGCCAAAATCAAGAGTTGGAAGCTCAACCAAGTGAGCCACCCAGACACCCCTCACTGATATAGTTTAAATCCTCTCCTCTGTCAGTAGCTACTTTTCAATATCCAATTCATTGCTATTAGTAGCAGAAGCAGTATAGAACATACTCTCCCTCCCATACTATTCCCAAAGTAACTTTCTAAAACATGCATCTAAACAGCAGCATCTGGGACACCGGGGTGGCTCAGTCAGTTAAGCAGCTGACTTTGGCTCAGGTCTTGATCTCACGGTTTGTGAGCCTGAAGCCTGCTTAGGATTCTGTGTCTCCCTCTCTCTCTGCCCCAACCCCTGCTCATGCTCTGTATCTCAAAAAATGAATAAAAATTAAAAAAAATTAAACAGCAGCTTCCAAAACATAACAAAACAAAACACAGTAACCATAAAAAAAATCCCTCAATGTCTTATTTATTTGTTTAAAAACATTTGTTAGCTCTTCGTTGCTTTAAGATAAAGTCTAAAATCGAGGGGGCACCAAGGACCTTTTAATCTTATCCCAGTCAACTCTTCCAACTAGCCTCTAGCACTTGGGACACCCCTCACTGTCCAGCTTTTATTCTCTAGCTGCACCTGTCAGTTAGTCCTTAAATGTTCATGCCTACTTGTGTCCCCGTGTTCTTGTTAAGATCTCTCTGCCTGCAGTATCCTTCATTCTTCCTCCCTCTCTCTTTCCTTCTCTTGCTTTCTGCTTTCCTCCTTGCCTACCTCCTTACCTTTTACCTCCCTTCTACTCTCTCTTTCTCCCCCCTTCCTTTCCCATCTCTTTCTGTCTACAAAAGCCCAGCTCAAATATCAGATTTTCTCTTGGCAGTGTCCTATAACCACTCCTTTCATCACCAGCAAATTTTTTTATTCTCTTCTGAGATACCATAACATAGCAAACCTCTACTGTCACACATATCCTATTGTATATTGTGATTTGCATTTCTTCCTAGACCCAAAGATTTCTTTCTCTATAAAGGCTTGCTTTCCCAGTTACATAGGCTTTTAGATGCAAAAATAGAAGGTATATGTCCAAATCAGTTTTAAGATACCTGGTTCAGGGCCTTCCAGTATTGACTCCCTTCTTAGTGGCTTCGCAAGTCAACATAGAGCATGTACCCCTTGTGATGTTACCACATCTACAACCTTTCTTTGAATAGTCATGATTCCTGCAGTCTTGAAATTATACAATAAATAAGCCTGAGTGAGGCATGTGTTTCAGATGTCCATAATTTAGACCAAAGGTGCTTGTTCTATCAAGGTTTATAGTCACCAAAAAAAAAAAAAACCAAAAAACAAAAAACCACCCTCTGTCGTTCAACCTTTCAAACTTCCAGTTTTAGGTCCACACTCTGCCTACACTATAACCACCCTCATCCAATAACAAGTAATGGAGGTCTTATCTGGAGGCTCTATGAAAGGGTGAACTTGGCTGTGAGTTAAGCCTCAAGAGGCCAAACCTTTTCCCATGATTAATATCAATTTCAATGAACATCAAAATTTTATATATCCCTCATGTCAGGGGAAAAATACATTCAAAATGTTTCAAGATAAATGCAGTTACATCACTCTCCTGTTGAATAAACAAGACGATCATGGCTATAATAATGCCAATTCTCTGTATTTACTGGATCTACTAAGTAACTGAAAAGACAAGTAAGAACACCTGGGCATTATGGAGTTAGCAAGTGCAAGAAGGCAACTCTGTCCCTGTCCACCAGATAGGTCTAGGGGAACAAAGGGAAGAAGGTGGAATTACTAAAACATGGAAGTTTGAAAGTGGGACTAAGTGGGGCTGGCCCAGACCTCTGAGGGGGGGTTGCCGCTTGCCTGGTGCTGGTGTTTCTGAGGGGAGTCATAAGACTGTTTCTGCAAGTGTTTGAATAGGTACAAACTGGAATTAATGTCTGCTACTGGAACTTACTGCTGTAGGAACAGGAAACAATCTGATAGGAGCAAGCTGCTTCTCTCTTACCTGGCTTTGCACTCTCCCTCTAGCGCCCCCTATTGGCAGACTTAATAAGGAGCTGCAGGCAAAGCCAAAATGCAGTTTGAGAGTCCTAACCCAAGCTCAAGATCCTACCCAAGAATGAGTGGATTTGAAGCCAAGAAGCACAGTATGATAATTGGTATACTGAACATAGAGCCTTGAGGGGCGTATTTAGTGGGTGGGGTGGTGAAGGGGGAAAAAAGGTTATAGAAGGAGAATCAGCTTAGTAAATGTAGAGAAGGACATAGGAGGCTTTTAGCAGCGCTAAGTACTGTGGCTAAAGGAAGACCATTGGTTTCACAATTGAGATTTGGCTAAGAAGGCACTTGTAGAGTCACTGAAACTGACATTAGATTAGAATAAAGTGGACAAAGTACATGTTGACTCTTTTTTTCAGTAACTGCAAAAGGAAGGAGATAGGAGAATAATCTAAAAAGAAGAAAGACTATTAAAGATGGAAAAAAGGAGTGAAGTTATAGAAAAAAATTATGTGGAAAGGAAGGAAGTAGAGCCATTTGTAGGATGATTTTAACCTCATCATTAAGGTAAGTGATAAGGTGTTTTGCTGAGAACGAATGTATCTGTAATGGGATTGGGACCTAGAGGAATGAAGATGTGGAATTTAATAAGGGCAGGAATATTCCAGACCTGAGACTGTAAGAATATAACACAGTGATTTCTAGAAAATGTCTAAACCAATTCAGGATTAAGAATTATATATACTTGGGGGGTATGTGTGTGTAAGATTCTAAGCCTCTAATTTGTTCCCATAGCCCAGGGTTTTTCAAATTAGGTATTGTTGGCATTTGGGGCCACGTAATTTTTATTGGGAATGGGGGTTCTGTGCTTTTTAGGGTATTTAGCTGCATCCCTGGCTGTTACTCAGTAGATGCCCAAAGCAAACCATCCCCTCCCCCACCTTATGATAATCAAAAATGTCCCCAGACATTGTCAGATGTCCCCTGGAGGCAAAATTACCCCTGGCTGAGGATCACTGAGGTAGCTCCAGGAGGTCAACAAAGGTTCTGCTGATTTGCTGGTTCCCAGCTGTAGTGCCCCCTTGGCAAGTCCATATTCTCAGCTTCTCATCTTCTCTGGAACCTCCTTATCCTGATTGGTTCAGCACTTCTGATGTCTTTAAATGGATGTTTAAAAAATTTGGCTTGTCTGGTAGCCTCTGTCACCATTTTGTTCTGCTGAAAGAAAGATATTCTGCTAATATTTAGAAACACAATTCCAAGGAAATATCTTTTAATATTATTATTTTGCTAGTTAGTTATATTATTTTTCCTTTATTCTAACTACTGATCATCAAGCTTCAGCTCATAGGCCAAATACAGCTCTTGCCTGTTTTGGAAATAAAGTTTTATTACGACACAGGCACACTATTACTTACAGATTATCTGTGGCTGCTTTTGTACTAAGACTGCAGAGTAGTCACCACAGAGAGCTAAGGCCCTCACTTCACAGTTTGCCAACGCTTGCTTGAATACCTTGAAGGTAGGAACCAAGAGCTTGTGTCTCTAGTGTCTAATATATTGTAGCCAAATGACTGCAGTTTTGAATTTTCTTAAATTAATCCAAAAATATACATGGAACTCAATAATTTTCTTCTAAATGTCTAAAGGCAATGAAAGATGTCACCATATTTGTCTACATTATTATGTGTTGTTTAAATCAAATGGCATGATTGGTTAAAGAATAATGCCAAAGGTTTATTTTAAGAGTAGAGACCCAGTTCCTGGATGTGCCCATTGTTTTATTTTTTTTTGTTTTCAGTCATAGACCACCCTTTTCACTATCTATGTTACAAAAAATATATATATTATTTGTGGAGTGCCTGGGTGGCTCAGTCGGTTAAGCATTCAACTCAATTTCCGCTGAGGTCATGATCTCATGGTGTGTGAATTCAAGCCCTTGCTGATAATGCAGGACCTGCTCAGGATTCTCTCTCTCCCTCTCTCTCTACCCCTCCCCCACTTGTGCTTTCACTCTCTCTCAAAATAAATAAATAAACATTACAAACAAAGGAAAACAGTTTCATCAAAAATAAATATATTATTTGTTACAAGGAGAATAGGACAAAGTGAATAAATTCTTCAGTATGAATCAGTCATTTCTACAGAATTTTTAAAAACTGTATTTATCAAAGGTGGTCATTTACTTCCTTCTTCAATTAACAGAACAGTTCCACATTCATCTTTTATATGATGCATGGTACACGTTTTCTCTGAAATTCTTCTGAACAATATAATAATTTATATTTGATATATTTGATAATGTATTACTTAATAAGAATGTCTTCTATGTAGTTTCCTTCAAGAGTAGATAGCCTTTGAAACAGCTACCTTTTTCTTTCCTTCTTTCACAAAAAACGAAATAAAGGTAATTAGTATAATAGTAGCTCACAAATGGACTCACGAACCAAAGAAAGGAAATTATTTACTAAGATTTACAAGGTTGCTGAGATTAGTTGTCCTTGGACCAAAATATTAGTGTTGTTGTATATACATTTGTTACCTGTATGGTTCCACTTAAAAATCTTGTAATTCTTATTAATGATTTCTTCTACTAATTTTTAGTGATTAATATTATTAGTTGGATGTGATCCTAAATTCATTTTGCATCTTGAATATTAACATTTGTGTATTTGTCATTCCATTAATTCTGTGAGAAAAAAGCACATTTGCCATACTATAAATCTTATCAGTCTTTGAGCAAAAGTTACTTAAAACTCTGAGACAGTGTTATTTATGATTTTGGGTTGTACCTGGGTAGTATCTATCATTTATTTACTCATCTCCTGAGTGCTATTGGTAACCCTTAATGATTTACATCCCAGAGTTTCCTTAGCTAAAGCAATTTTATAAAGAAACTAAAGAGTTTGTTTTTGAAATCGATGGTTATACTAACTAGAAAGCATGCCTCTGCTTTACAGGGCTTAAAACAAAGTGTCTTGCATCATTCGAACATCTGGATTTCATTTCTTGTTAAAGCAGTATAAGATGGATTTGGAAAGAATGAAGTGAAATCAGTTCTAATGATCATTATCTTAATTTTGGACTGAAAATTTCCCTGCAAGTCAGGCTCTGTCATGTTTAACTTTGAATGTGCACTTCATAGGAATAAAAGTTGCAGTGACCTAATCCACTCCAATGCTCCCTCTGACTTTAAAAAACTACGTAATGAAACATTGTGGAGTAAGAGACATAATCTTACTTGAAATTTCTGTGCAATGGCTCTGTTGGATTTCACATTTATATTTTTCATTGCCTGTACTTGCTAAAAATACTTTATTCCTCCAAAAGTACAGTACACTTGCTCTAGATTTTATAGCTTTTTAAATTGATTATCTAAATTTAGGTAATTCTTGGATTTTTAAAAAGCATTAATAAATGAGATACCTCAGAAAGAATGTGTTTGAGGTTTCTCATGTGTGCATTAAATTTTCCTGTAATGATAACATAACATTTTTAAACCATCAATCTATGCAAATGTTCATGCATGTTTATGCATGCCCTTCAAAAATTTTTTCCTTTCTTAATTTTATTTTTGATGTCTGATCTTATTTATTTGTTACTCTTTAAAAAAATCTCATTTTTTTTTTATTGGACTCAGACTTAGAGGTAGAAGCTCTCAGAGAAGACAGCCCCTGTCTCTTGGCAATCTGTTCCAGGCATTTTTCTTCGGCCTCCTTCATTCTCTTGGCCAAAAGTTTGGCATATTCTGCAACCTCGTCCTTATTTTTCTTAGTACGCTGTTTCTTTAGAGGAATACACCAACATTTATGCTGGAGGACACGTGGAGTAACAAGATGTTGAATCTTGGGTGCTTTGGTTCTAGGTTTCCTACCTTCTTTGTTTAGGGACTTTTCACAACATACTGGTGAATATCATCTTTAGAAAGACTGACAAGGTTGTGGATTCTGCTAGCTCTTTTGGGCCCCATGAGACAAGGCATAGTAGTATCAGTAAACCCAGGAATATCCTTCTCCCCCTTTTTTTTCTTTTTACAATGACCAAGTTGAGCACGGTGAGATTGGCATCCACAATGCAACCCCAAAGAGATTCATGCTTTCTTTCCCAAATGCCCCCCATCCCCTCCCAGTCCTCCTTGGTCTGTAGCAGGAATGCCTCTTACTCAGCAGTAGTCGGACAGGGCCATGGGTCACAACCCTCTGCTTCATGGGGAAGCCTTGTTTGTCATTGCCACCACAGATTCAGCCCACAAAACCCTTCCAGTCTTCACCTAGAGCATCAGCAGCCATGGCCGTTCACTTCTCACGAAAGATATGAAGTTTGTGTTCCTTGTCCACTTCAATGAGTTTTGGGCAGCCAGTAGCTGAGAAAAGAGATGCTCTGCTTCATCCTGAAGCAGGCTACTGCCTCCGAGGTGCCACGAAAAAGAGCTCAAAAAAACTTTCCTTACATTTTTTTGAAATTCTATAAATGCTTGACAGGTGACTTTCTCAAACATGACTTTAAATTTTTTATTTTTGGGGTGCCTGGGTGGCTCAGTCTGTTACGCTTCTGTTCAGGTCATGATCTCACAGCTCATGAGTTCAAACCCAGCATCGGGCTCTGTGATGACAGCTCAGAACGTGGAGCCTGCTTCAGATTCTGGGTTTCCATCTCTCTGCCCTCTCCTGCTCACACTCTGTCTCTCTGTCTCTCTCTCTAAAGAATAAATAAACATTTAAAAATTTTTAAGATTTTCTTTTCTTTTTTTCTTTTATTTTTTTAAAGTAGGCTTCACACCTAACTTGGGGCTTAAACTCACGACCGTGAGATCAAGAGTTGGATGCTCTACTGAGGCACCCAGGTACCCCAAAAAGTTATTTTAAAAACTGCTTTTTAATTAAAAATGGAAAGAAAGACTTTTCAAAAACATTTAAAATTGTTGCAGAGAAGGAATTTTTCATATATGATGGTCCTATTCCCAGTAATCCTAACCATTACTAGTTTCAGCACTAAAAAGGAAGAAAAAGATAGGAAGAGTAGAGCTAGAGATATGATAAGAGACCTGGAAATTTTATTTCAAATGACAAACTTCTCCTGGAAGTCAGAGCTCTTAGATGCTGGCATAATTACACAGATTGAAAAGAAGGAAAATGGAAGGAATTGCTATCCTTAGATATTTTTAAGGCCAGATCTGGCAAAGCACTGGAAAACAAAATTCAGGAAAATACCCAGAATGTGTTGTCAGGGCAATGGCCTAAGTAACTTCCATATAATTTCTCTCTGTGTACCACTGATGTGAGAAGAGGGCTCTGGAGTTTGGTTTGCTCTCTCACTGATTTCAGTGTGACCTTAGGCAATTTATTTGATCTGACTGCCAGTTTTCCCTCTCTCCAGAGAGTTTAGAAAATGACACATACTTGGTGGGGCTTAATGTTTGTAACCACTTCAAGATTTCAAAGAGAATATTTTCATGATGGAAAAAGTATTGTTCTTTGTCACTCTATGTGTTGGTTTACGAAAGTTGAAACCTGGAATTAAAGTCCAAACCAGGTTTAATATGTTAGTTTAAGACTGCATTTACTGTGTTTCCATTGCATTCAATGTATTTCTATGCAATTTCATTCCATGTGTATTTACTGAGGAGCCGCTATTGCTTTCCAAAAAACTCAAAATCTTGGGCCCATAGAAATTGGTTCATTGACCATGTTGGAAGTCCACAGGGTTCTCTTGCTTGCAGAGCAGAAAAAGAATCCCCCAAGTCCCTTTCTGGTTTAGCAATTTCATTAAATCTGGATGTGATGCACAGTGGAAGATAGTATAGTCGCCCCATCAGCAAATATATACTATTTGAGATGCTAGAGAATTAGGAGAACCGAAATGAAATCCCAGTCATGGATGAAACCAGGTTCTCTCTCAGGAGTTCATTTCACAGTTCTGCTGAAGAGTATAATAATATTTCTACTACTTCATGTTCTTCTGAGAAACCTGAAAGATAATGAATTGGGAAAATGTCCTTAATCAAAAAATTAATGAATCACTACGAATTATAATAACAACCAAAATACCGAGTGCCTCCTGTATTCCAGTACAGTGATAAGCATCAATTTGCCTCATCATTTCTTACAGTGCATGTAATTTTTTCTACACATGAGGAAACAGAGGCCGAGGAGCCACAGTAACCAGCTAGTGAGGGTGGGGTGTGGTGGGGGCAGAGCCAGGACACAAACCCAGGCCTGTCTAATTCCAAAGAGGTATGAAAAGTCATGAATTCCGGTCAACTGAACATATGGTCCTCAAACACAGTAGTGGCCATTTTACTTTCTCTTTCCTCAGTTATTGCTAGCTGCCTTGTAAGTAATTATCAATTTTCCAGGAAATTCCTCACTTTTGTGGGAAGCCTATTGCACTGACCTGCAATGGAAAGCTATTTCCTTCCAAAACCTGTCAGCTAAGGCATCTGTGTTCCCATCCAGAAAGATCCACCTTAGATAGCCAAGGGAGATGTTAAAGGAAAGGTTTAGGAAGCAGTTACTATATGCCAGGCACTTTTTTAAAAAATAGATGTTTAAAAATGTTTCGCTTATTGCTAGAATGACTTTGAAAGAGAATACCAAGGTTCAGGAGAGAAAATGATGCATCCAAGGCTGGGCAGTAAATAGCAGCAAAGCTGGGGTTTAAAGTCACATCAAGCCCCTGACTCTTCATCGCCTCCTCATGACAAAAAGCTTTCTGCTGAAGTAGCCAACCCCATGCCCACAACTTTATTGTTCTTCATAGCACTTGTCCCCATCTGACAGAATATAGGTTGTCTTTATTGTCTGCCCTACCTACTGCAATATGAGCTTCTAGAGGGCATGGGCCTTGTCTGACTTGTTAATTTCCATGTCCCTCCTGCCTAGAACAGTGACTTAAATAAATAATAAACATTTTTTGCATGAATAAATAAATTAAGGCAGGTTTTAAAAACCAGGGTAGATACCAAGCTTGTGACAGGTTGATAGAGTATGGTTTAGTCTGGAAAGCCTTACTTTGATACAAGAAAATGCAGCAATTTGAATCTATTTTTGCTTAATAGGTTAAAAGTGATTCCTAACTTAAACTACGACCCATATTTAAAATTTGTCTTCAATATAAAGTTTCACTTAGGAACCCCCTTAGTATTATTTATTTATCAGGCATTATTAATACTACTATTGAAACTTCTAGGCATTTTGACATTATAAATGTAAGCGTATCCATTTTTAATATTATTAATTTCCAGAAGCCTAAGGGCAAAGCAGATATTTTAATTCATTTTGTGAAGCTTTGAAGTAGAAGAGGAGATGGAAAAATTGATGAAAAATGAAAAGATCAGAAGAGGGACAGCTAAGTTATGAAAATCAAAAAAGTGTTTGTTTTATCTATTTAAAAAAGCCCCACACAAATTAGCTAACTCCCACAAACATATCAAAATTCAGATAAATAATACATATATATTTAATATGAAATTTATTGTCAAATTGGTTTCCATACAACACCAGTGCTCATCCCAAAATGTGCCTTCCGCAATACCCATCACCCACCCTCCCTCCCTCTCACCCCCCCATCAACCCTCGTTTGTTCTTAGTTTTTTAAGAGTCTGTTATGCTTTGGCTCTCTCCCTCTCATAAATAATATTTTTATTAACTATGACACACCTCTTTTTCCCCTACTTTTCTTCCTTGAATGTTCTTTGATCTCCTCTCTGTATGACAAAAATTTCATGATACCATTTTTTTCTATTAACATGTAGCATAGTTAACCGATAGCAGTTTTTATTATTGGTAATTGGGTTGCACACAACATGGGACTTCTCATACAGAACTAATCACTGTAATATGGCTACAAGTTTGTGCCCATAAACATAAGAGTTCTAATAAATTCTGTTTTTTATAATAGCCGTGGAGAATGTATGGTGCATTTATAATGTGTGTGCTGCATTATCTGGCATATTTCTGGAAGGGGGCACCTTTGCATTTGAGTAGTCATCAATAAGAAATGAATTCTTCCCTGGCAAGTCTTATATTTAGCTATGGGAAGAGTCTTCCACAGACTAGTTTGTGGCGCTGTACATTTCAACCTGTTTTCCTCTACTACACAAATACATAGTGTCAGCACCCTAGTATGGGCTGATGCTATGATAGGACCTCTGGCCCTGCCCTTTAATGTTGTCACACCAGGCTAATGGACACAGCACATGGTGGGACTATGCCTGGAAGCTATTCATTCCTATGCTGGGCAGCTGGCAATAACTTCACATGAATGTGGTTGTGAAGCACATGAACATATTTCATGAAACCCAAGCTCAACAAATCCCCACCTCGTCTTCCCTTTAGCTGGATTCCAGAAAGGCTCATGGCTCCTCCACCATTACTTGCAGGGGAAGTTGGAGCGAAAAAGACAACCATCTTAACCGAATTTGGTTGAAGTATTTTACCTTGGCAAATTTTACAGCGGCATATGAACATGTAAACACATTGCTGGTGTTCCTTCCAGAGACTTGGAAGGGATCCCAGAAGGGAGGGGTCATGAGCTTGAGGTTCACTAACTTCATATTACATTCTCCAGTAATGGGCACACATCTACTACAGTTCAGCTACACTAACCTTCATCTCTTTTTTGTACAAAAAGCATATTCTGCCTTTCCTGCCTCTCTTCCAGTCAAATCCTTATTTGTGTCTCAGCTCTGGGAGGTTTTTCTGATCTCCTGTGTGTATTACTCCCCTTACTCTCTGCCGAATCATCCCGTTCTCTCTTCTTAGCCTCTATTTCTCTCTGAAGCTATTTTGTTTATGTACTTATTATCTGGCTTCTCTGGTAAAATGTGGGCTCCGTGAGAGCAGGAATGTTGTCTGGGATGCTCACAAAAAATCATTTGAATGAATGAACTATAAGCTTAAAAATGTGTATCTTTGGGGCGCCTGGGTGGCGCAGTCGGTTAAGCGTCCGACTTCAGCCAGGTCACGATCTCGCGGTCCGTGAGTTCAAGCCCCGCGTCGGGCTCTGGGCTGATGGCTCAGAGCCTGGAGCCTGTTTCCGATTCTGTGTCTCCCTCTCTCTCTGACCCTCCCCCGTTCATGCTCTGTCTCTCTCTGTCCCAAAAATAAAATAAAAAAAAATAAAATAAAAAAAAAATAAAATAAAATTTCTAAAAAAAAAAAAATGTGTATCTTTTAAATTAGCTCAAGACTATTATTTTATCGTTTTAATAAATTTACTCCAACTCTGGTCCCCATCTCACTGAATTGGCCACGTCCTTCCCGGGGTTTGCAAAGTTGTTGGGATTCAGCAGAGCAACTGGTCATCAATCATTTTCCTTCACTGGTCACTGAACTGTCCATGGTCTTGGCCAGCAGTCAGGTACCTAACTGCAGCGTCTTGACATGTATGTGGCTGAAGAACATTGGCAAAGGTTGGGAGCCCTCCTCTTGTTGTCTGGCCTCCCTCCAGAGACCCTATAGCTGTTGCCCTCTTGCCGTTAGTTCCCTGGCAGCAGCATGGTGATCAGCATTACTGGAGAGACCCACAGACAGTTAGACAATCCTAGCTAGGACTAAAGCCCTGCCTTGCTTTTCTCAAGGGAACTTTCTTTGCTTTTCTCCCCTCTTGGGATCTCTTGGAAAGTCATTTCATGGAGGTTAGGCCTTACAAAACAGGGAATCACTGGTGTTACCTTCTATTCTCCCTCAGCAAAAGTCCCTGAGTTAAGGAAGTTGTAAGGGTCTGACTACTTTCTTAGAAGAAGAAGAAGGGGGAAATCTAAAGAACAAAATTATCAAAATCTCAAAAATTATTCTGTCACATACCTTTTGTATATCGAAAAGGAAACTAACTGGTACTTAGTTACATACTCTCTGTAGGCTCTGCCTCCCTGTTATGGGCTGAAATTTATCCCCCAAATTCGTATGTTGAAGTTCTACCCTCCAACATCTCAGAATGTGACTGTATTTAGACATAAGGTCTTTAAAGGTAATTAAGTTAAAATGAGGTCACTAGAGCAGGCCTTAATCCAATATAACTGATTCTATATAAAAAAGAGGGGGTTAGAATGTACAGGTACAGAGAGAAGATGATGTGAAGGCATTTGGAGAAGACAGCCATCTAAAAGCCAAAGAAACAGACTTCAAAAGACTCTGTGGACACCTTTATCTCAGACTTCTCATCTTCAGAATTGTGAGACAATGCATTTCTTTTCAAGCCACCTTGTCTGTAGTACTTTGTAAAGTACTTTGTAGTACTTAGCATCTGCCTAGCAAATGAATATACTTCCTCATGCTGCGAGGTTGGGTAAGGCAGCGTCTCTGGGCTCCACGTAAAGGTAGGAGTTGCCGGTGTATCTCCTTAGCTCTGCAAGCCTCAGTGTTGGGACGTTGAGTCACCACCAGCAGCGGTGGTAGTTTCTCCCGAAACCACATTCAGTCTCCAAGCAAGAGAGGGCATGTAGATGAGCAGGGAAAATGCTGTTGGACTGTTGGAGGGTGTCTTCTTTCACACTGCCCCTTCTCTCTTGTACTGGAATGCGGCAAAGCAGCATCACCACCTGCTCAGATGGCATTTCATGCACGTGCATTCCAGGAAACAGCACAAATACTCGAGTCACAGCAGGCCCTAGTGGGGTCAGCAGATAATGGATTAGTGATTCTCCAATAGTCGCAAAGTTTCATAACTGCTTAATAGGAGTTCGCAAATAGTTGTCATCATGTTGATTATCTGTGTATGTATTTTTTAACACTTAGGATAAAATTCTGTTATCTGTAATTAATTCCAACTATCATGTTTCATCCAAATGTTAAGAATGATCACTTGAAAAGATCTTGTTGTCTTTGTCTGGGATATGAATTTCTTCCCTCATATGCAATTTCATGCCTAATTGCTCTCAGTCCCTTTTTGCAGAAGGAAAAATTAAAACAAAACAACAATAACAAAATACATTGTTTCAAAGCTCCAAATTTTAATCCTGATTTTGGAGGTTAAAATTTAGTGACAGTTCCAAATATTGATTATAACCCATGGAAAAAATGATTTTGTTTGTTTAAAAATATAGATGCTATCATTTAAATTTTATCTTTAATAGTTCATTGACTTTACATTGTACTTAAAAATTATCTTTACTCTTTCTTATGTTTCAGATAATACTATCCGAAATACAAAACATGCTTTGTTTTGTATTTACTAGCATATTTACTAGCTGAAACATATTACTAGTAAAACATATTTACTAGCAAAGTAGCAAAACGATATAGTCAGTAGACATCATGAGTCACATTTTCAGTTCATTTTTTGAACTGAATGCCCTCCAGTCTTTTGGAGAAAACAGATGTCTGAAACTATTTTTTTCTAATATATTTATTTAACCCCATCTTCATTGTCCTAAAATGTACACACACACGCACACACATTGCACGTTTATAAAATATGCTTTTGAAACTAAAACTTTTAATGTGTATGTATCCCATAGGGACTTTAATCCGCGTGGTTTCATTTGGTGATTTATTCAGATTTAACTCACATAAATACATTAGCTAATGTTGTAAGATACCTGCTAGGTTTCTGTTTTGTTTTTTTAAAGCCCCTTTAAAAACAAATGTTTAATAAGTTCTTTGGGGGGGGGGGTAGGGCAGAGAAAGAGAGTGAGAGAGAATTCTCAGCAGTCTCCATGCCATCAGTGCAGAGACCAGAGCCCAATGTGGGGCTCAGTCTCTTAGTTCATTAGATCATGACCTGAGCCGAAATCAAGAGTTGGATGCTTAACCACCTGAGCCATCGAAGCACCCCAAACCCTTTTAATTTTCTAAATGATAAGAACACTAGGAGTGCCTCTTGTTTTTATATTGGTCTTTGACCTTTGTTCCTGATACAGAATTCCCGAAATCCTTGTAATTTCTGGGGTGGTGAGAGTGTCTTTTGTTCTTATGAGGTGATTCTGGGTGGACTTCTGGATGAGAGCTGGTCATTGGAAAGATCAAGCCATGATTAGAAACTTGAATTTTCAGCCCTGCCACCCATTTTCTTGAGAAAGGAAAAGAGCTGAAAATAGAGCTAATGATCCATCATGCCTACGTGATGAAGTCTGTATAAAATTCCATAAGTACCGGGCTTGGAGAGCTTCTGTATTGGTGAACACATGGAGGTGTTGGGAGAGTGGTGTGTCTGGACAGGGCATGGGAATTCTTCATCCCTTCTCGTATACCTTGCCCTACCTTTCTCTTCCATCTGGATGGACATCTGTATCCTTTATTATATTGTTTAATAATCAATAATCATTAATTAATCAAATCCAAGGAGGGGATCTTTGGAACCTCTGATATATAGCTGGTTGATCAGAAGCAAAGGTGATAATCTGGACTTGTGACTGGTGTCTGAAGTGTGTGTGTTGGGGGAGCATATCATGTGGGACTGAGCCCTTACCTATGGAATCTGATGTTATCTCCAGGTAGATAGTGTCGAATTGAGTTGAATTCTTAGATATTTTGCTGGTGTAGTGAGAATTGCTTGCCGGTGGTGTGGGGTACACTACCCACTCCCACCTCCACATATTTTTGAGTAAAATATTGAATTAGAAAAATAACAAAGAGGCATGAGCCAGCATAGGTAGCCAATGTGAAATTATTGTAGAATAAGTCATTCCTAATGCAAGATTTTTGTTTTATAATGTGGCTTCGCAATTCATGTTAGGCTCAATAATCTTACTGTGCTGTCAACGTTGGGAAGGATAATATAGGTATTATTTGCTGAATGAATAATAAAGTGAAAGAATTAGTGGATGGTAGTATAAAACAACAGATGATATATTGTTAAATTCTTTAAATGGCATCGAAGTAGAGTTAGTCTAAGAAGGTAATTTTTTAGTTGAAGTATAATTGACACATGTTACATTAGTTTCAGGTGTACAACAAAGTGATTTGAAAAATCTATGTTATGCTATGCTCACCATAAGTGTAGCTACCATCAAAGAAGATCATTTTCAAAAGCACTTGTCACTTTTTTTTCCCTTAAGAAAAAGAGTTTTTACACTTGCCTTGATTCTTATATCCCAAATAAAATAAAGAGCAGGCTGTGTGCTGTTTGACCAGGGCTCTACTTCCATTTCTCCACTAACGTCTTGTTTACTTTGTTGGGTCTGGGACTTGATTTCACCCTCCTTGCAGGTGACTAAGTTAGCTTGTTAGTGTTTCATGGATGTTGGAAGAAGAAATGAGATTCTTCAATCAGAGACAAAGAGCTTTCTTACTCAAGATATAACAAGCAGCATGAACATCACCATATTTACAAGCTTATATTGCCTCAAATTCCATTTATAGGAAATGACCCAGATGCATGCCACACACACACAAAGGATTTCCGTATCAGCTAAGGTACACTAAGCCTGTTGAATCCATTGCTTTTATTTTACTTTTTGTTTGCAATCAACTTGCTCTTTGACCCACCTTGAGATATTACCACATCCTGCTACAAACATAACCCTGAGAAATAGCTCAGGAAATAAGCATTAGGACCTTGAATTCTGACACATCCAGAAAGACCTTCAGGAGCACTGAAGAACCAAGGAAGATTCTCTCTCCCAATATATCTTGTGGTAGTTTCACCTTCACATTGACTTCTCCCATTGGATGTTATCAGTATCTATGGGGGGTAATGATATTGCCCCTGACAGCTTTCTGGAAGGCTCTTAAGCTTCCCTGTGGTTGGACCATATACAAATTAATCACTAGAGCTGGGGGGATGTCCTTGACTCAAGCCTAGGTTTTGTACCCATTCCTGATCTAAGCTCTGTGTTACAGAGAAAAGATTACTCTGATTGTCTTAGATCAACCAGCTTATCTGTGCTGCTGGGGTGGAAGGATCAATCCTACTGAATCTGGTAGTTACTGCCCAATGGGGGACAGGCAAGATGTTAGGGAGACAGGCACGCAATATTCCATATGGTCTCTAAGTGGTAGAATTCAAGAATTTTGCTCTCTTCCAGATTTTTTTCCAAGTCAAATGAAGTAAGAAAAAAAGAAAAAAAAAATGAGAACTCTTTGACTCTCTCTTCTACACCTTTATTCTGGGAAATCATATCTAGTCTTTCATTCTACTCATAATGAACACCAGTTTGGCATCAAGAATTGTATTAGACCTGGGGATACAATTTCCAATAAATTGGGGACATCTGCTAATCTCACAGGGTTAATAACCTAGTGTTGGGTTCAGACAATTTAAGAGACCATTCGAATGAGAGGGAAAGTGCAGAGTGATGGCAGCACATGGAAGGAATACCTGTGGGGGAGGAGGGTTAGGAAAGGCTTCCTGGAGAATGTGACCTGTAATCTGAGGCCAGAAGGATGAGTAGGACTTATCAGGTGATCTATGTGTGGGGTGGACTAGATAGCTTAGAAGAATGACTTAGCAGATGGAACCAAAAAAGCAGGTTATAGAAAGGAAAAATAGTTCTGTGTGTCTGAGTCATAAAATTCAAGGTGAGAGATGAGGTGGGAGAAGAAGTGAAGAATGGGGGGCAGAATGTGTTCTCTATGCAAAGGAGTTTGGGCTATTCTGAAAGTCCTTGAAGACTTTATTATTATTTTTTTAAACTTTTTTTTCATGTTTATTTTTGAGAGAGAGAGAGAAGGAGAGGGAGAGAGAAAACGGGGGGGGGGGGGCAGAAAGAGAGGGAGACACAGAATCCAGAGCAGGCTCCAGGCTCTGAGCTGTCAGCACAGAGCCTGATGTGGGGCTCGAACTCACAAACCACGAGATCATGATCTGAGCCAAAGTCAGAAGCTTAAGGGACTGAGCCACCCAGGTGTCCCAGCCCTTGAAGACTTTAAACAGAGGGATAAAACAAGATAAACATTGCATTTTAGAAATTTCACCCTTGCTGTAAAGTCAAAAATGAGTTGAGGGTGAAACAAAGCTGGGACAGATTAGTTAGGAGATTGCTGAAACCAGGGCCAGAGATGGAAATAACCACAGTAGTGGGAATGGAGGGAAGGGGCGGATTTACATTCTACTTATAAGTTGGATCCATAGGTCTTAATGAGCAGTTGGATATAGGAGATGTGCATTAGGCAATACACAAATCGTGGAGATAGGATGGCAATGATAAGAACAGGCATTTTAAATTCAGGCAGGCAAAGGTTCAAATCTCTACCATGTAGAATCTAAGACTGAGTTAATTACCAGTAAAAGGGAGACACTGATAACTACCTAGCATGGTTACTTTGAAGATAAATAAAATACTCTCTGTCAAGGTCCTGACCCAGATTAAATCTTCACATTAAAGCAATATTTGAGCCCCCGGTTCTCTGGAGGAACTGGTTGGTTGGATGGAGAAGCTATTCCTCGAGTTAGCAGATAGGAGTGTACCTGCTGCAAGTAGCGATGAACTGGACCTACAGCAGGTTAAACAAATAGGGTCATTTTTCTTGCACAGTAAGGAAACTGGAGGCGCACAACTATTGGCATTAATTTTATCAGCACTGGAGTCTTTGCAGTTTTCTTCAGCTTTACCTCATGGTCACAATATGGCTACCCCCGTTCCAGCCTCCAGCCTCACATTTACATTTAAGTCAGGGTTGAGGGGAACCAGACATAAGAGAAAGGTAATAAGTTTGCCGATTATCCTGAGATGGGAAACACAGGAGGAAAAGCAGAATTTGGAGAAAAAAAAAGGAACTTGATTTTGAGTATACAGAGTTTTAGGTTTCTGTGATAGGTTCACATAGAAACAGGTTTAATGAGCAGTTGCATATATTGGCCTGGAGTTGAGGAATTGTATCTGAGATTGAGGGGGAAGGTTAAATTCTATAGGGTGAATGAAAGAAGCCATAGAAAGGATGTAAAGTGAGAAAAGTAGACCGGGACATAGCCCTGAAAGAGAACACATACATTTAATGAATTAGTAGAGGCTGAGGACTACCCAAGGCCAGAGACGAGTGGCTAGAGATGCAAGAGGAAAGAGCGTGTTGTGTTCTCAAATCGAAGCCCAAGAGAGAAGACAATCTAAGGGGGACATGGTTAATAATCTCAAGTGCTCACAAAAGCAAGGAGGTAGTAAGTGACCTTGCCGAGAGTTTTCCCTTTTGTGGGGATAGAAGCTAGACTGAATTGGGTTGAGGAACAGGAGGGACACGAGAAGGTGGAAAAAGAACATGTAAAAAGTTCTTTTTCTTTTGTTCTCAGCAGTCATACTTTAGGATGTCACTTATAAAATGATATTTTTTCAAAGAAAGACTTTGGGGAAGCCAATTCACCTCTCTGAAGAGAATCAAACTTGAGATGCCTGTCTGCTCCTCATGCCCTTCAAAGGGTCTCTTTGAGAGCCAACAGTCTCTGGTTATGTTGTCTTCCTTACCCCAGTAAGAAAGCACAAACAAAATCACTTGACACGTTTGGCTTCTGGGGAACAAGGCTGTATGGATGTTCACTGCACAGTGCTTCCTAGTACTGAAACAGGCAGAGCGTCTGGAAGTCAATTTTGTTTGGTACCACATGTAACACAAATTACCGCTCCCTACAGGGATGAATGTCATGGAAAATAAAAACATTATGGGAAAATAAAAATGTTCCATTTGTACGATTTTTGGTAGATTGTATTCAGATTTTAAAACATTGAAATCAACTTTTATTTTGGACCACCCAGACTCAGAAGAAGTGATGAGGGATTATAAAAATAAGAAACTTGTAGGTGACATTGTATGTAGTTGGCTATTTTGGTTTAAGAAGTTTCCTTCCTGCTGAACAGGGAAGAAAATGAAACGCTTATTTAAATTTAAAGCAATCCAAACCATTCAAGAGCGCTGTTAAAAGAATATAATTTCCAGGGGGAAATCCTTCCCCTCACCTTTTCTTCTCCTCCTTCTCCCTCTCCTCCCCCACCCCCCAACCACATCCTCCGGCTCTAAAATGTATATACCTATCTGATAGTTCAAAAAAAGCACTTTTCAGAGTAGGAGGTTTTGAGGGAAAAACTCAAATGTTTTGCTTTCTTTTATTTCCTCTTATGGGATTAGTTCTGCAGGCCGTAGACTGTAAAAACTTAGAAAAATAATAATTTCACCCACTTTCACTCCCTTTTGTCTGTCTCAAACGTCAATGTGGTTCTTCTTAAAACATTTATTTGAGAGAATGGAATTGTCTAGTAGTTGAGTTCTCAGAGCTCATATTGGGAGATGACACTCGTGGCCTGGAGATTAAAACCTTCACGTGTTCTCTACTATTTATATGATTATTTAATGAAAGTTTTTCAATCATTCTTTAAGTGCTGGCGTTAAATGTGAGTGCTAGGGAACTCGCTCCACCGCCCCAAACCCGCCCCAAAAGAGGACCTTCTGCGGTGAGCGAGTCTCCTTCCCTTGCTTGAAGTGGGCTGAACAAAGGAGCGTGACGCAAAAGTGGGCGGTGTCCTCGATGCCAGGGAGCGCTTCTGCCTCCTTGTGAATGATCCTATTAGCTGCGCTAGTTCGCGGCAGCGGCGGCCGGGACGGCGGCCGCAGCAGGAGCTCGGCCTCTGCGCTCCCCAGCCCTGCCACCTTGGAGGCGCCTGGGGCTAAGCACACATCTCAACCGCACCGAAGCCTCGTCTGTCTTTTCAGGCTCTTCATGCTACCCAACTAAAAGGAGAAAATGGGCACGGGGGATTTTATCTGCATTTCCATGACCGGTGGAGCGCCCTGGGGGTTCAGATTGCAAGGTGGCAAGGAGCAGAAGCAGCCCTTACAAGTTGCTAAGGTAGGACCTCCGAAGAGATGTTATCACCGCTCTGTGCGGAGAGGGAATGAAAGCAACCTGTTGATGGTTTTTTCAAGGGCTGATTCAGAAGGTTATGTATGGGTCTGATTTTGGCGCTGATGCTAACTTTTCCCAGGATGCGGGTTTGTTCGTGTTTCGAAAAAACTTTCGAGTAACATATAGCATATATACAATTAACCAGTAATTGAAAGAAAAAAAAAAAAAACAAACAAACAAGAGTGCCATATTTATCAGCTGAAGAAAAGTCTAGTTAATCAGCTTCTCTGACAACCGGCAAGACACTTGGGAAGTTTCTTCTAGGCAATATAGAATATGCAGTTGCGTTATTGTTTCATGTTACTTTATTTGGTTCTGGCAGAAGAGAAATGCTCAGCTCAGCATAACCAATTAGCTTGGCTTTGGGGGACTCTTACAAAGCGTTGGTAGTGACATTTACAATACAGCATTTCTTAAAAGGCCGATTTGGGGCAATAATTTTAAATATATGATGAAATGTCATAAAATCTATTTGAAAGAATATTCTCTTAAGGGTTTTACAAATAAATGCAAAAATCTACCATCATGTGTACTCACCTAGTTAAGTGCTCAAAATAAAATTCAAAGACATTAGAAATATATTGTAAGTAACTTATAGGAAACTTTGAAATGCATGTAAAAATGATTTTAAATGTTTTAGATGTTTTTGTTTCCATCATATTGATTGTTTCTTGCTACCAGTTTGCTGGAAGGGATCCGATATAGTTTACATTGGGATTCAGATAAAATAAACTTTAAAATGCATGAAATTAATGCAGACTTTTACCTGATTTGGATGCCAAATTGTAGTATTGTATGAAAAACATGTTTGATTAATTTCCTCTTTATAATTATATTAAAAGTGGATCTAGAACTTTATGAAATATGTGGACTACTGGCCTTTGTAGTTATTCTTTCTCTTGGCTTTGGCTTTTTTTTTTTTTTTTTTTTTTTGTTCACTCTGAGGAAAGGAGTTTCTTTGAAATTTTCTGCTCCCAGGCTTCCATCGAAAAATCCTTTTGTAATGTGATGGTGGAATCCTGCCACCTAGTGAAAATTTCAAACATCAAGAATGAAGCATAAGACAGAGGGTGAAAAGCAGAATTTTTAGAACTGGAAAGTTTTTCAGAGACTTCCAGTTCAACCTGCGGAGTTTAGATAAAAGCCCAGAAAGTTTAAGTAACTTTCCTCTGCTTTAGACTAGCAGTGATCGAAGAATCCGGAAAGGAGGTTTCATTGTGTTGCTTTAGGAGTCCATGGCAGGAAGCATCAGACAAAACAGTAATGACAAATTTGGAGTATGCAGAATTCATGACACTGAACTGGAGTTGTTCTGAGTCTAGAATAGCAGTTGGCTGGCTCCAGTTACTGAGATTTGGGTTCTAATTCCAGCTCTGATCTAACTTGTAGCGGGCCTGTGACAAATCTCTCACCCTTCCTGACTCATCTGTTGTGAGGTGTTGGGGGGTGGGGGGAGAAAGAGGCAAAAATTTTGAGTGCTGTACAAAAAGAGAGAAGTAAAGAGGAAATTGTACTCTACCATCAGTGAAGTTCTAATATTGCTCTAGTTTTACTGTCCTAATAGTATGCAACTTTAGAATCACTTGCCTCCCAGTTAGAATGTAGGGACAAAGGTGGCTAGATGCTGTTATTCCAGTAGTTCTTTTGTGGCCAGACCTTAAGAATGGGTTGGGTATTGGGCTTCTCCTGAGTCCGCGATGTGCTTGTTTCAAAGTGGACCTATTGTCCCTCTCTCTCTGCCCCTCCCCTGCTCACACTCTGTCTCTCTTTCTCAAAAATAAATAAACATTAAAAAATTTTTTTTTAAAAGGGAGGTTACCTGAGTAGCTCAGTCGCTTAAGTGTCTGACTTCAGCTCATGTCATGATCTCATGGTTCCTCTGTTAGAGCCCCGCATCGGGCTCTGTGCTGACACCTCAGAGCCTAGAGCCTGCTTCGGATTCTGTGTCTCCCTCTCTCTTTCTGCCCCTCTACTGCTCACACTCTGTCTCGTTCCCTCTCAAAAATAAATAAGCATTAAAAAAATTCAAAGTGGAACTATTGTGTGGTGATTTTTTTTTAAGAACTGATTTTGTTTTTGAAGAATTGCTAGTGAACAGTGCTTTGGGAGCATTTCTCTGCCGATGATGTCTCTGTTGACAGGATTCAGAGAGGATATTACATGTCTGAGTGTAAAAAAATTCGATCCTTCTCTTCCCCCCAAGTCGAACTTTCCTAAAATACCCTGGCAATATATTTGTGGTTTTAAAAAGACCATTATTAAAGCATTTGAATGTTTGCTTTAGTTTTCTAGTTTGTGATAGTATAGTTAATTGTTGATTTAAAAGTATTATGAAGTCGTCTGGATGTTTGCATTAATTCTTGTGTGTGTGTATGTGTGTGTGTGTGTGTGTGTGTGTGTGTGTGTGACAGAGAGAGAGAGAGAGAGAGAGAGAGATAGAGAGATACACTACAGACTACAGTCTACTTTTCCCCATATGTAAAAAGTGACTAGAAAGCCTTCAAAAGAAGAAAAATTTCTAAGTTACTATGGCAATGCCTACTTTTGTTGGTCTATTTTTTCCACTTAACTCAAACTCACATTTAATTTCTTATGCTAGCATTATTTGTTCTAGAAAACTCTTGGAGCAAAGTGCTTGTCACTTTGTATGTTATCAAGTCTATGACTTCACTGGGATTACTGTTTTTCATTTAAAACATCGAGTCCACTCAGTTCCAGGAATGGTCCCTGGGCTCAAGGTGAAATGAACATGGCATGGACTTCCTCCTCTTCCGAGTTACCTACAAGAAGGAGGATGGAGAGGAATGGGGTAGAAAGGCTGGGTAGGGATGGTTGCTAACAAACACAATGCTCACAGTTTTGAAGAACATGCAAAGGATGAATTTGGAATTGAAGAAAATATACATTAACAAAGAAAAGGAAATTCCAGACAGTGCTTGAATCATGCTCCCTTAAAATGGGGACACTACAAAGCAGTTCTATAGATAACAAATTTTTGGCTTGTTTTAAAATATCTAGTGTTCAGATTTTTTATAATTCTGTATAAAATGAGAATCTAACAAGCTGAAATAGTGAAAAAAAGCTAATCTAATGTTATTAACAATGAGTAGAAGTTGAGTAGATTATAATTCCCTATAAATTATAAATTTATAAATATATATATAAATATATAAATTATAAATATCCTTCTAGTGACACATTTAGTCACTTTTGAGAGATGTTCAAACATTTTTAGTATTTGACTGGCTGACTGAACTGTAGGCAAACTCCAACTTTTAAAGATCACTAAGAGAAATATTAATAATCAAATTTTTATAACATTGAAGCTCAAAGCCATAAAATTTGGATTTGTTTCAAGAATAAATTGAATTTTGGGGGCTCCTGGGTGGCTCAGTCAGTTGAGTGTCTGACTCTTGATTTTGGCTCAGGTCATGATCTCATGGTTTGTGAGATCAAGTCCCTTGTCAAGCTCTGCACTGATAGCACAGAGCCTGCTTGGGATTCTCTCTCTCCCATTCTCTCTGCTCCTTCCCCACCCATGCTCTCTCTCTCTTTCTCTCAATAAATAAATAAACATAAAAAAAGAATAAATTGAATTTTTACAAGGCCCAAATAATCAGTAACAGTTGTCTGGTTTTTAAATGTTTATATATCTTTTAACTTATGTTCTAAATAGATGTTATAGAAAACAAATATCTCTAATACAGAATCATAGGACAATATTCTGTAAGGTATACTTTGAGAATATCATTCATAGAAATAAATTTATTGAGATCTATTTATAACATAAAACTCCATTGTATGTGTGCAAACATTCTTAGAAAAACTATGTTAGCACTTTTACTTTACAAAACTCTTTTTTGGAATATGTACTTACGTGGCTTTGTCTCTGGGTATGCTCTTGACAATTTGGGAAACCTTCATATAAAGAAGTGGGGAGAAATTTTTGTTTTACAAACAAGTCTTATGAGCAATTCAGAAATAACTCACATTTTAAATATAATAAAGAAAGAAATGTGCACACTGTATCCTTTATATGTTAGAATGTTTAGCACTTTAAGCTTTCTTTAAAACATATAGACACTATGGTACTTATAATTCTCTTATTGAATTTCAATTCAAAGTTTCAAGTAGCTTTTATTAAAATTGAGATGACAGATTACAGTCATCTATTTTATGGGCAGAAGTGGATTTAATGATTCTGTTTGTCCTCTCTGTAAAACTTTAAATAAAGATGTGGTATTTAGGTAAGGCACAATCAAGTAACATCATCTTACCCATTAGTACCATCAGTGAGGTCTCTAAAATGTTTCAAATAAAATAATTCCAGAAGCATAGCTACTTCTAAAGGGAAAAAGAAATATTTTAATGTGTTTGAATATGTGTATTCGAGGATAAATGCTCTTTACTACATATGGAAAGCTGGTAACATCTTTGTCACTTCATTTTGTTAAGTTTTTGAGAGCTTTCTAGAAATTCTAATAGCAGGTATGTTTACAGAAGTCAATGCATGCTAGGTAAATCTATTAAGCATATGTTATTTAAATCTTTGTTTTGGAATTGTGGGTTTTAAGACAGAACACTGTTGAAAGACAATGAGCTAAAATAATGACTATGCATGAACTTTACCATTATCGGGACATGGCATATATGTAACCAACATTTATCAAGCTCTTTTCAGGGAAATGTTCTTTGTAATATTTTCTTTGCAGGTATTTTCAAATGACCCCCAAAACCCAAGAAATAGTATGAAAAATATCTTCATTTTAGAGATGAAGGAATTCAGGCACAGAAAGGCTATGTTACTTGCCAAAGGTGAAGCTGTAAAAAATGGTGGGATTTGATTGCAAATCTGACTTCTCCTGAACTGATAGAAAGAGGTACCTGAGAGAATGAAAGTAGGCTAAGATGGTGCCCCAAAGGAAGTTTATAGAAAAACAAAAAACAGTGTGGTCTTCATCCAAATCCGATTTAATTGGCCAAGGGAGCCCTAGGTATCAAGATTTATAAACACGCTAAAGACAATTCTAATGTGTGGTCAAGATTCAGAACTGCTGCTGTAGAAAGTTGAGGCCAGATATGTCAGTCACCACAGGGCTTACTGAAGGGTGGCATGAGACATTCTTCCGGCACTTTCCCACTGCCCCTTTCCCAGCTGATACAAGAGAAGGACCAGAGAGACTCAAGAATTGTCTGGGTCTTTAGCATGGTGATTAAGTCATCATTAGTAGTGGGAAGATTTTCCCTTTCTGAAGCCAAGATCTATGAATTGCAGGGAGGCAAGGAAGTGCTGGGAAGCTTAAAAATGATCATTGTAAAGACTGGAGGTGCCTGCAAGAGGGGAACCTGGCAAGCTATTCCCTAGCAGGACGTCCTCTTTGTCAATAGAATTGCTGGCTTTCCTAGTGCCATGTGAACGGTGGAATAAGAAGTAGGGAGTGGTAGGTGGGGAGAATAAAACTGGATAAAGATGTAAGGAGAGAAAAAGAAAGACAGAGATAGAGACAGAGAGGGAGAATGAGAGAGAACAAGTAGGAGCTTAACTGTTTGGTAAGGCAAGGATTCTTGCATTTCCCAGGTGTGAAAGACTGTCACAGAAGTGATGGGATTTGAACTGCCATGCCAGTACCCTACCCAGATGGGCCAAGCTCTTAGCTAGGGATTGGCAGGTGCAAGCTGGCATCCTGAGGGACTGTTAGAGGGCTTGGAAGGGAGCCTAGCAGGAGCCCTATTTCCCAAGTTAGGGAACTGTGGCAAAGCTCTCCATGGCTCTTTGAAGAAACTACACAAGTGCCCTAGCATCTGGACGCTGGCCACAGAGTGGACAGAGATGGCCACTCAATATTAACCAGAGAGAAGTGCAACAACCAGGGAGAAATGCCACCTCATTCAGTTATGAATAAATATATCTACCATCCCCCCCTTTCTCCAATCTTCCTGCCTTCAACTTGGGAGGAGTTCTAGAGAGGCAGAAAAAGAACAGCCAACACCCTCCTGCCCACACCAAGCCCTGGAGCCACAAACCGGCCATGGTGCTTAGGGAGAGAGCCTAGAGACAGACATTAGACTGAAGCTGTAATTCAGCTAGACTGTTTTAATAACCAAAAGCCAACAGAAATGCGTGGGATTTCTGACCAAAGTATTATTAAGGGAGGGATTTGGTTTTATCATAGTTGAAAGCAGTTACTGGAAGACATGAAAGTTTCCTGTTTAGAACTGAATGAGTTGACACTCCTCAAAGACATCAGTTCCGTAGGTTCATATTATCAATTACATGCATTTCATGTATGTTAGCTTGAAAATTTACCATCTTCATCACCCATAGAAGGAAGGTGCCTACTTTCAGTTAGTCTAAAAAAGTGTTTCTCGAACATTACTGTCGGAGTCCAGAACTCTCAATTTAAAAGTAAGTACTCTGGGGTGCCTGGGTAACTACTGGGTTGAGTGTCCAACTCTTGATTTTGGCTCAGGTCGTGATCCCAGAGTCGTGGGATTGAGCCCTGCTTTGGGCTCTGTGCTGAGCATGGAGCCTGCTTATTAAAATTCTCCCTCTCTCTCTCTCTCTCAACCCTCTACCCTACCCCCCAAAATTGAAAGTAAATACTCTGAACTTTTATTGGATATTAATCAAGGTGATTGTTGTTCTTAATGAAAGTTTTTGCAAGTCCAAAAGTCAGTATGTAATGTCATTGTGACATACATATTATACCTATCTAAATAATATTTGTATGTTTCTCATGGCAATGGTTTTAAAATATGAGCTTCCAAAATAATTTAAACTTCTTCTATCAGTTAATAAGTGTTCAAAAGTAGAAGCTAATTTATACATTTAGCTAAAAATACTTCACATGTGTATATCTTACAATCGTCCAAGTGCATTAACATGTGTTATCTCATTTGATGCCACGTGAATAGACAAAGTTTTATTATCCTCAGTTTTTGGATGAAAAAACTGATTCTGAAAAAATAAATTATTTGCAAAAAGATTATATAAAGCAGCTCAAAGTCAAATGTAATTCTTTCCCTATGGCAGGGGCATCATGCCTCTCTCTGTATCACTTTGGATAAAGTGAATGGGCTATCATTTAGTAATGCTGAAAACTGCCATAACTTTGACTTGGAGTTTTTTTTTTTTAATTTTTTAATGTTTATTTATTATTGAGAGACAGAAAGAGACAGACCGTGAGCAGGGGAGGAGCAGAGAGAGAGGGAGACACAGAATCTGAAGCATGTCCCAGGCTCCAAGCTGTCAACACAGAGCCCGATGTGGGGCTCGAACCCACGAACTGTGAGATCATGACCTGAGCTGAAATCAGACACTTAAACGATTGAGCCACTCAGGCGCCCCTGATTTGGAGTTTGTATGAAATAGCATGTCACCATCTAAGACTTAACTCTTAAAACCATTTATAACAATTTTTTCTTTTAATAGGTTCAGGGAGAAGGATTATGGGAAGTGTATCCCCAAGATCATGTGCATTGAGAGACAAGACTGGAAAGCAAACCAGTTTAATTATAAATAAACCTAAAAAATACATGGATTCCAGAAATTTTATTGTATCTATTCTAACAGATTAATGATGAATGCCATGAGATTTTTGTAAAAGGAAATGGGGGGATGCCTGGGTGGTTCTGTTAGTTGGTTAAGAGTTCGACTCTTGATTTTGGCTCAGGTCATGATCTCACGGTTTGTGAGTTCAAGCTCTGCACTGGCAGAGCTTGCTTGGGATATTCTTTCACTCCTTCTCTTTGCCCCTCCCCTGCTTGTGCTCTCTCTCTCTCTCTCTCTCTCTGTCTCTTAAAATGAATAAACTTAAAAAAAAAAAAAAAAAAAAAGGAAATGGAGAACTCCCGCATTAGCCTCATTAAAGAATCCTTAAGAAGGGCTCCTGGGTGGTTCAGTCGATTAAGCGTCTGACTTAGGCTCAGGGCATGATCTCGCGGTTCGTGAGTTCGAGCCCCACGTCGGGCTCTGTGTTGGCAGTTCAGAGCCTGGAGCCTGCCTCGGATTCTGTGTCTCCCTCTCTCTCTGCCTGTGCCCTACTCGCTCTCTGGCTCTCTCTCAAAAATAAATAAAGATTAAAAAAAAAGAAAAAAAAGAAAAGAGTCCTTAAGAATAAATAGCTTCATGAAGTTAAAAGCCTTATATGAGAAACGAAATATATTTGATGTTTGGTGGATATTTCATTGTTTGACCTCCTCAATGAGAACATATTTATAGTATTGAATTACCTTAGGCATTTTATTTTTTTTAATTATTTACCATTCTTTGTCATTATGAAAAAGTATAGTTGCTAGGTTCTCAACAAATTGTCTTCAGTGTCTTGTGAAATCCATGGATATGTAGCAGATCTTTGGTGATAGTGGGTATAGTTTGGTGTTATGACAGTCTGGATGTAGTTTTCCTTAACTGGCTTTTATTTTTTTTAAATTTTTTAATTTAGTTTTGGAAAAGAGAGACAGAGTGCCAGCGGGGAAGGAGAAGAGAGAGAGGGAGACACAGAATTTGAAGCAGGTTACAGGCTCTGAGCTGTCAGCACAGAGCCAGACGTGGGGCTCAAACTCACAAACTGTAAGATCGTGACCTGAGCGGAAGTTGGACACTTAACCAACTGAGCCACCCAGGCTCCCTGACCTTAACTGGCTTTTAAATCCAGTGTGTTTCAGATAAATATACTAAAAAATATCATAGGTTTGCCATTTGAAACATTGCGTGAAAGATCCTGTGAGTTAATTATGTAACAAATAGTTTTCCTAACCTTGGTCTCGGGTGTTTAGAATCTGCTGATCCATGACTAGCTTTTCCACTTTTATTTGAAAGTAGTGTGGGTACTGGATTGATAAAACAATGGGGTGGGTGAGTTTTCCTGAAAATAAATATAGGTTTATATTCTGTCTAATTCTGTCTAGGCAACATTTCTTCTTTTACTGCTCTTCTTTCATTCCTTTAAATTTTTTTTTAAAAATTTTACTTATTTTGATATAGAGAGCTTGAGTAGGAGCAGGAGAGGCGGGGAGAGAGACAGGGAGACAGAATCCCAAGCAGTCTCCAAACTGCAGAGGCCGACATGGGGCTCAATCTACTGAACTGTGAGATCATGATCTGAGCTGAAATCAAGTGTCAGATGTTTAACTGACTGAGCCACCCAGGCATCCCTCTCATTCCCTTTATCAAAATTTACCTGGCTTGAATTTCACCATTTTAGGATACAGATTATTTTTTCCCTAAGAAATTTATAACAACAGTCAATGTGTATCATTTTCCCCAAACATCTTACTACCTTTAACAGTATTTTCTGGAGATAATTTTTATTTAAGAAACTCATTCATATATAATGTCTACTGGATGCCAGTCACTTCTTTAATCACGTTTTAAACATGATGAGATAATTCTATGAGGTTATCCCTGTTTGAGATCCCCATTACAGAAGCACGAGGTTAAGTGACTTCCCCAGATCACATATGTAGTTAGGGTAAACTTGGGATCCACACCTGGAGACTTTGACTCCAGGATTTGTATTCCACACACACAACTTTTGTGGGTCTAGTGTAGTTTACTTTAATCATTTTCACAAAGGGGTATAAGCACAATGGATTTAGGCGGTACTGACTATGTCCTCCATGGCTCTTATTCTGTTTCCTGCTCTATGTGTCTATGCTTACTACTTCAGCCCAGGCCCTTATTCTTTGTCCTCTAGCTAACTATAAGCCTTTTAACTGTCTCCCTGCTCTAGGTTTCACATTCCTAGATTTGTGCTCAGATTTGTGCTACAGAGAGCTGCCAGAGAGATTTTTCTAAATCACCTGTTATATCACTGCTTGAATTACTTCAAAGTCTCCCCATCATAGTCATCAAAAGAACCATAACATTTAAAAAAATCTTATTATGTACAGACAAGTAAGCACTTTATGACTTCTATCATTCACAATAGCTTTACTGTCTCCGCTTCCCGCCCCCCCCCCCCCCCACACACACACACAGATGAGGAAGCTGAGACTTAGAGAAGTTAACTAAGTAATTTAAGATCACATAGCTGGTAAATGGCAGATCCAGGACCGAGGCCAGTTGGATGCTCCCTGCTCTATGGCTTGTTCACTGGCTCATGGCTCCACTGTAGCACCCATAACCCTCCATGATCTGGTCCCTGCCATACTGTCCAGCCCCATCACCTGGAACTCCCCTAAATGTGCACTTAGCTATTTGAAAATATGACAGTTCTGTCGGAATGCTCTGCCTTTCTTGCTACCAAGATTCATCCCTGCTGTGTCCTTGGCTGGAGGGCTTGTCCACCCCTTCCTCTGGCACCCACCCGAATACCTTGGAGACATTTTACTCATTCTGGACAACTCTGTTCAGAGTCAGTTCTCTAAGAGATTTGACTCAATTTTCTGGTTGTAAGTAAGCACTTGCTCTGCTGTGTTGCCTTTGTCACACATACCTTTCACCTCATGCTTCCATATCCTTCACTGCCTGTGGCTGTAATTTTTGCTCACATGTCTGTTTCTTCCATTAGACCAGAGGTGTTCAAAATGTTTTGATTGTGCCTCTTTAAGTAAAAGAATTTTCAGCATATCCCATTTATATATCACGTACATACAAATGATGTGTATATATATATATATATAAATATATATATATATATGGAATGTATAAATGAGATGTTATTGACATACATATGTAATGCTGTGCTAATATTTTAGGTATAGTTTCCAATATATCAAAAAAATTTAAAGAACAAAATAAAGATGAAATCAGCAATATTTTAAAAACTGATTTTATTTTACTTTGACAACACAAAAAATCTTCTTACTCTTACAGAATGAGAAGCAGAATGTTGTTGTTGTTGTTGTTGTTGTTGTTGTTTTGTTTGGTGAGAACAATGTGATTGACAGACTCTATGATTCTGAAAATTGTAGTGTGGCCCCATGCGGTGTAATTCAGAGGTCTAGTAAAATTTTAGTTTATTTCAACACTTGAATCTAAAGACTGTCATGACTGAAAAAGATAACCTTTTAACATAGGTAGATCCATATTAAAGAAATTAAACACTAACTGAAAATTAGTTTTCATTCCCAACTGATAATGCAAATGTTTTTGTTGTAATATGATGAGTAGATCTCCATCTTCCCTACTAACTATGACTTGTTCTCACAAACTAATGAGAATAGGCTACATTTTAATATTTTAGTGTTACAATCTCACTGATATTTTTTATTTGAAAGATTGAAAGCCTGTTAGAAATTCTTTTTTTTCCTAGTTAAGTGTGCAGATATGAAATTTTAAAGAGTATCAAACACACTTAAATAATTTTCAACTAGAAAAATCACATAGTGATAGAAACATTATAACAGTTGTTCAAAATCTCCTCTCTGTTTCTTCTATTTCTTTTTTTTTTGGAAAGTTGCTTTCCAAGCAATTAATTGTAAGCCGGACATACTGTATTTATTATTCTAAAATACAGGCCAGGTAACTGACAACTAAGAGCCACTTATTATTCCAGAAAAGATCAACAAATTTGGAGTATTCATTTATGTGATGAATAAAACTCTGGGACATCTTTAGCTTCTACAACTCTTACAAAAATTTGCAAGGTTACCACTTGAACCTCAGTGATACAAATTTCTATGACACAAAACTTTCCTGGTCATTCCCTATATCACTGCAACATGTTTTAAGGATTCTAGTATATTTTACATGTGAGTTTTTATAAAATTAATCATACTGATGACATCTGTAGCACTTTTACACTCTGTCTTCAGTTTATTTTGCTGTACGAGCTTGCCTTCAAATTATGCACTGAATGAATTTTATGGGAGGCACCTCCATAACCTTACTCTAGAATCTTTTCTTTGTTAAAGACTGTTAAAACTGCTACTTTCTCAGTGGCTCTATGTACATTTTTTTTCCATAAGACATTGATTCTTTAAAAATTAAATAATTCATTAATTTCTGAGAGCTTCTCTCCATTTTCTCCCTTGTTGGTTCTCCAAAAGAATAGTTCTTCATCTGTGAAAGTATTGAAATAGAATCTAGAAAATACCATAGGCTGGGAAACACCAGAAACATGTTCTTTTATTTAACTTAACAATAAACCTTCAACATGTAGTTTGTTCTAATATTATTTGTACCAATTTCTTGGGTTTTTTTTTTTTACATCTTGAACAATATTTGCTAACAAAAAATACATCTCCGTTTGTTGTCAGTTGTACTGTTTAGCCATTTTTAATTGCATCCACGAAGAACTTTCTAAATATTATTATTTGATTTAAATTCTGTAAAGTTTTAAATTGAATATTGTCTGACTTCAACCATTGTTGACAAAATAAGTCTAGAATGTTTTTATGTTATGGATGCTTTGTTATTAAATATCTTCTTAGTTGACCACTTGACGCTAACACTGGCCGCCATAATTGAGGACAGTGAGTTAAGCTCCTCTCCAACAACAGTGAATATAAATCCATATTCCAAATAGTCTTCTTGGTAATTTGGCATATTTTACCTACCTGTCATACGATTAGGCAGTGATGGTTTTCAATCTCACAATATGGCTGATGAAGAGTAGGATTATAAAGAAGGGTTAACTCTTCAATACTCTTGTTCTCTCATGCTTGAAATAGAAGTGTTATCTTTGTTAATAGCTTCCTTTCAAGAATATTTTAAAACTTTTCTCATTTTGTGAGTGTGGAAACTGGATAGTAACATGGGGATTCACTTAATCAAGCACTGTAAAACATGATATATTATACTATGCTGAGAGAAAATGGGCATGTGAGGAAGCATATTTCCTTGCCGCTGTGTTGGGAGGTCCTCAGTTCAGTGAGGTCACCTCAGGTACTGTATGAAATTCATAACTGCTTGGACCAGACTAGACCAGGGTACCTGTGTCAGCCTTTACAATAACATAAATTAAACATTAGTTAGCACTCATTTCCTTCTCATTTCTTAGATGAAAATAAATATCCATAGGCATTCCAGTTGGCTTGGCAGATATGTGGGGGAAGACTTCCAGGTGCAGTACCCTACAAGTACAAAAGGACCCTGGGACAGAAACATGCTTGGCAAGATCAAGGAATCCCAAAATGCCAATGTAGCTGGCACATATTTCCATGAGAAATTGCTATAAGAAGTCCAGTGATAAAAATGAAAAACTCTCTCTCCCGGGAACCCTGACCATGTGGTTATTTTCCCATGGTGAAATGATTAACATAGTATCCTACTAGAACAACTTGGAACTGTCCTCTTCCTGTTTCCTCCTCATCCATTTCAGCTTTTCATAATGCAGCAGCTTACTGACCAGTGTCTGGAACACTTTATTTAAATGAATAATTGCCATTGCCTCTTATGTAGAAGTTTGGTTAAAAATTATATTAAAGTAATCTTTCTCTGCCTCTGAAATTGATTCTCCCAGTGTGAGGAGAAGAATTTAAGGAGTGTCAAGGAGAATTTGATACATAGATCCTGTTTATTTTGACCTTGATGTCAGGGTAAAGAAAAGTTTTATTATATTTTCTAATGTGTCTTAATTTCCTTTCGTCTTCAAAAAAGAGGTCATCTTATTTAGATATTGTTTGAGAACTGACCCATTGAAAGGACGAAAGCATTTGTTTTCATTTGTTTTTATTTTTTTAAATTTTATTCTTAAAAAATTTTTCTTTTAATATTTATTTTTGAGAGAGAGAGAGAGAGAGAGAGAGAGAGAGAGAGAGAAAGGGGGGTAGGGGCAGAGAGAGAGACACACACACACACACACACAGAGAATCCGAAGCAAGCTCCAGACTCAGAGCTGTCAACACAGAGCCCAAAGTGAGTCTAGGACCCAGGAACCATGAGGTCATGACTTGAGCCTAAGTCTGAAACTTAACTGACTGAGCCACCCAGGCGTCCCTATTTTTTAATTTTTTAAAAATGTTTATTTTTATTTTTGAGATAGAACGTGAGCGGGGGTGGGGCGGAAAAAGAGGGAGACAGAGGATCCAGGGCAGGCTCTGAACGCTGACAGCAGTGAGCCTGATGTGACACTCGAACTCAGGAACTGCAAGATCATGACCTGAGCCGAAGTCCAAGGGACAGAAGCATTTTAATACTGGCTACCATTTCTATGTATCTTTAAGCACATTTTTTTCTGAGACTTAGTTTCTTCATCTGTAAAATGGGGTGCTATGTAATGGAATTGCTGTTTTTGTAGATAAAAAGTGTCACCAATTTGACTGGATGAATTTGAGATCCAAAGAACTGGTTAATAATATCTTTTTTTTTTAATATTCATTTCTGAGAGAGAGAGAGAGAGGGTACATGAGTGCTTGCATGTGAACAGGGGAGGGAGGTAGAGGATCCAAAGCGGGCTCTGCACTGACAGGAGAGAGCTCAACACAGGGCTCAAACTCACAAACCATGAGATCATGACCTGAGCCAAAGTCAGACACCCAACGGACTGAGCCACCCAGGCACCCCAATAATGTATCTTACCATGCTTTGTAAGTATTGTGTATTCAGATATCACCTGGCACATAGTAATCATGCAGTAAAGGAGTCTGTTATCATCATCATTATTCTAATTAGAGGAAGAAGTAACTGTCTTCCATACAAGTTTATTTTTTCTTCATAAATTAATAAAGCACTCAACCAATTCTTTGTACTCCCAGTATACAAATGGAAGAGCACAAAAGGCACATAGAATGATATGTGATGTTTCTTTCACTGAGTGCCAATTTTCTTTTTTGATAAAATGCAACATTTCACAAAATGTTTGCAGTATCAATTACTAACCAAGATTTCTTTGTTCTGCAGTTTAACCAGTTTAAGGCAATGGGTCCTGAAGTTGTACATTTTATAAGGCCAAATAAAATTAAATGATTGTCTCACTTAAAAATAGTACAGATTTTTTAAAAGGAAAATACCCGACAATATAAAGAATTGCATGAAGTTATGTTGAGCTCTAGACTCTGACTGGTTCAATCATACTAGACTCTGTGCCTTGGTTTCCTCCTTTGTAAAATGGGGATAGTGTTAGGACCTATCTCTAAGGATTATTTTCAGTGATAGAAAAGTAAATATAAATGATTTCACAGAGAGGGAACATTCAATGGTTTTAAAAAATTACAAGTATCACCTTTGTGGTTTTTAAATTTTTATTTAAACAACTTTTGTGAAGTTGAAGGAATAGCTGCTGTCTTCCATGCAATGCCTTTTGAGATCTGGATCTCAATGTCATTGGAAGGGCCCCTGCAATCCTTGGGATCCCTCCCTGTGAGATGGCATTTAATGGTTTCAGAATGTGGCCTTATACTGACTGAGTAAGCCATGCCCCTTTCCTTGGAAACAGCATATGGAAATCATCACAAAGAAAAGGAATCATTTCAAGTGCTTTGAAAATGTAAAAGAAAATAAATTGTCCCTGGTAAGTAAATATAGGACACTGATCTCTGAATAGTTAGGAAAATTCTGTGCCAAGGCCTTTGGCAAAGGCTAATGAGCATTTCATTCCCTCCCCCACTCACCCCCGCACTCTTGTCTTCTAAATTAGAAGAAGTTATTACTATATAAGGCTGTTTTTTCTAAGTAAATGATAATACATTAAGCTCTTGGTGTTTTTAGCTTTCCAAACAGTGGTGAGTTATTTTCATCAGTCAAGCTCAAGCTGAAATGAAAAACAAAATTTGTGAAAGGCTCAGGCCTTGGGAATCAGATACTACCTTAGAAGTCCCCTTTATTTGTATTTCTTTTGTGAAAAATATAACATTTCCCATCAGATGGTGCTTAGCATGACTGATATTAGATTGAATTGTGTAAATATTATATTACATTTATTGGCTGCTGCAGGGAGTCCAAAAGCAGTGATCCATTTTTGGGTCTCCAATCTTCTGGCTGCCTGCCTGCCAGATGGAAAAATGTGGATCAGAACGATTTCATCCTGAGGCAGAGCTGCTGCGATCTGGAAAGGAAGCACTTCACTGGATGCTTCCTCTGTGCCTAGATGACCCTGTGGCTTCATGTTGAGTGAGTTACCAAGGTTCCTTCAGGGCTGAGAGTAGACACAAATTCAATTAAAGATCCCATTATGATGTTTATTCCTTCCTGTTCTTTATCACCTTCAGGACCCTGACTCTCTGCTCCTCTTTCTTATTTGAGAAGGAAAATTCCTTCTTCTCAGTCCTAACTGCACCCATTATCTTAATTCCTATTTTTCAGTCTAGTTGTTTTTATGCTTCTCATTTCTCACGTAGCTTCCTAAGCAAATTAAAACATCAAATCTGATGTTGCTTTATCTGCAGAATACACAGGATATACTGTGTGTGTGTGTGTGTGTGTGTGTGTGTGTGTGAGAAAGAGAGAGAGAGAGAGAGAGAGAGAGAGAGAGAGAGAGAGATTGAGAATAAACAGGAAGTTATGCATAAGTCATGGAAAGGTAACAACATACTGGATTTTTTGATTCAGGCATAAGATGAAGTAGTATGGAGAATTATTTTGTCTTTGTAAGCATTTTCCAGGAGTGTGTTTTCAATAGTCATAGAAACTCTTTTTTAAGTTTTTTAAGATGCTTTACCTCCTTTCACTGTTTCTGGTCTGAGCAGCTTTCTTCCTCCTGTAAGGCTGTTCTCATTTTCTCCCAACACAACATGCTTATTCTTTCCCCAGTCCTCTGTAACTTTGCCCATGATCTTTTCTGAAGTAGGATGTTCTATTTATTTCTCCCAGGGACATGGTAGGTATGCAATAAAGACTATTACTTTTTAATTGATCACTTAATACTGACTCCTATTTTTACTTTACCGAGTGATAAAATTACATTCACGCAAAAATAAATACATGTTATTTGAGGAAGTTTATAAACTTCATCAGAATCTTTAAGGATGAAAACAGGAGTTGAAGTTCACAGTCTGCATCAAAGGCAAGTGGGAGCCTGAAGACACTTATGCTTCAGGATTGAAGAAAAGGGTAGAGAGCAGGGAGAAGGGTACAGGGATGGCAGGGACAGGGGTCTGTAGCACAGCATGAAACCAGGACCTCCTTGCTTTAGGTTTTCACAATACTACTAAACTGGAACTCTTGCTCAGGTCCTGGTGTCCTGGAGCCACTGTGGCAGAGGGTGACGTCAGGGCATGATAAACCTTCCTATTTTGCACTCAGACAAGCAAATATTACTGTTCTGATGGAGACATTTTCATTAGTATTTCTAGTTAAAATATTTTCATTTTTCCACATTTATATTGGCACCTTACTCTTTGAAAGCAAAACCATAGTCATTGGCATCTTCTAAAATAGCGCTCTTCAAGGTAGATGATATACATATATGTTACATAGATGTGTAACGAGGTACTTAAGTCAGGCTTATATAATCATTGAAAGGTTGTTGTGTAAATAAGTGAATGACTGGATGCACATTTGTTATTCTTTAGTGTGAGAATGGCAACCACTGAAGAGCCTGGTTTTGCTGAAGCTTTGTCTGATGCTTTTTTAAATGAGCAATTTATTTAAAGGGTAATTAGAATAATAATATATATGTTTTATATGTGTGTGTTCATATTTTTATTTGATATTATGTAGTAACAAGATACTAGTCCAAAGGGTGCAGTGAAAAGACTGAACTGAACAGGAAATCAGGAGGCCTGAATTCTAGGCATGGGTCTAACTTGACTTTACTCTGTGACCTTTAAGTATGATGTCACTAAAACTATCTGGCTCTCAATTTCTCTATTTATAAAATGAAACATTTAGAATAGATGATTTTAAGGTTCATTTCAGCTAGAATCTATTTTAAATCAAGAAATAGGTGAAAGAAACTGCCCATGAATGGTCATATTTTCTCCGTTGATTTGAAAAATAAAGCAGTATTTTTTTTGGAAAGGGCAGTTCTTTTTTTAATGTTTATTTATTATTTCTTTTTTTTGAGAGAGAGAGAGAGAGAAAGAGAGAGAGAGACAAAGCTGGGGAGGGGCAAAGAGAGAGCGAGAAAGAAGAAATCCCAAGCAGGCTCTGCGCTGTCAGTGCAGAGCCTGATGTGGGGCTCGAACTCATGAACTTGGAATTTATGACCTGAGCTGAAACCAAGAGTTGGATGCTCAACCAACTGAACCACCCAGGGACCCAGAAAGGGCAATTCTTTATACAGCATTTTATGGGAATTTGATTTGCCTTTCTCCAAATTATAATTTACCAGACATTTTGTAAAAAAAAAAAAAAAAACCAAGATAAAACAAACACTTTCAAAATTGTATCAATTTAATGTGTTCTTTCACTAGATTTTTTTTTATGCTTAAAATTGTTTTTCAGTGAATTACCATTGAACTCTGCATTTCTTATGCTTCTTTATTTTGGGGAAATATTTGATTCTTTCTTTTTCTTTATATTTTTCTAAATAATGAGAGTTCCTTAGCATATGCTAATATAACCAATATATTTTTAAAAATATCATTAAGAATTTGTTGATTTAAACACAATTGATGTTTTTAGAAATGTAACTTCTTTACTCAGACTGTGGATCTGACATGATTTATAACTTTAAGTTTTGTTCTCTTTACCTTACTAGAAACCGCAAAGAGACGGTGGATGTGAACCATCTCAAGTAAAACCACTCATTCTGACCTAGCTCTCAACTTCTATGAAGTATTTTAATTAGATGAGGAAGAGGGAATGTATTTGATATTCCTCATCTATTCCTTAAACCTCTCTCATTTGGGGGGGCGCCTGGGTGGCTCAGTCGGTTGAGTGTCCGACTTCAGCTCAGGTCACGATCTCGTGGTTCACGAGTTCGAGCCCCGTGTCAGGCTCTGGGCTGACAGCTCAGAGCGTGGAGCCTGCTTCGGATTCTGTGTCTCCCTCTATCTCTGCCCCTCCCCTGCTCATGCTCTCTCTCTCTCTCTCTCTCTCTCTCTCTCTGTCAAAACTAAATAAAACATTAAAAAAAATTTAAACCTCTCTCATTTGGGAAAAATGTATCAGAAAGAAAAAGGAGAAAGTTTTTAGCATAGTTGGACTTCATTAGTTTAGTTCCCCACCTCAAAGTGCAGGATTTTGAATCAAATCATGTCTCCATCCTACATGGATGCTCATGGTTTATGTTTTTTATATAAAAGGAAAATAGCTAGAATTCAAGCCGGCTTTTATTTTTGGATTATAAAAGATGACACATTGTTATTGTTAAAGAAAAAGGATTCAACATTTACAGAAAAGCATAAAAATAAAGTAAAAATATTACAAACCCCAAATGACACATTATTAACATTTCAGTGAACAATTTTTTAGACCCCTCTCCCAGTTCATGAGCTACTACCTTAAATCACACTTACATTCAATTCTATGTGAAATTAATGGTACTAAATGTACTTCCTTATTAAACAATACAACATGAATACCATGCTGTGTCAATGAATATTGGTTTATATCATAATTTTGAAAAAATTTGAAAACATTTGTCTTTTTGAGAGACAAAGAGAGACAGAGCACAAGTGGAGGAGGGGCAGAAAGAGAGGAGACACAGAATCCAAAGCAGGCTCCAGGCTCCGAGCTGTCAGCACAGAGCCCGATGCGGGGCTCCAACTCACAGACTGCAAGATCATGACCTCAGCCAAAGTGGGACACTTAACTGATTGAGCCACTCAGGCACCCCCTACATCATAATTTTTAATGGCTACATTATATGGACTCACCATAGTTTATGTAATGCATTCCCTATTGAACATGGAGGTAATGTCTAACTTTTCGCCATTAAAATTAGTGCTTATATCTATAAAATATATTTGTGCACTCTTCTGATCATTCATATGAAATGGATCCCTAAACGTAGAATTGTAAGTCTGAAGGTATGCTATATTTTAGTTTTGGTGAAAATGAAGACTACCTGAATAAATTTGAGGGCAACTATTATACATAAAGAGAAATTTTCTTATTATGCATATGCTACTCATTATTATACTGGGTATAATTATATACTGGGTATATAATTATATACTAGGTATAATTATTATACTGAGTGTAATGTTTTTTAGCTGATAAAATAAGTAAACATAAAGGTCAAATAATCTATGTAACATATTTTCATTTTCATATCTAATCTTTTAAAAATACTGGTACTGATTTGAAACTTAAAACATGTCTTGAAAGAAAAATTTTTGATAGAAAAAATATCCCGCTTGTTTCAGTTCTATTAAATTTCTGGATAGTTTCAGGATAAAGAATAAAAATTTTCAAAAAAGATGATGAGGGTCTTAAAAGTAATGGACAAAAGGTATTAATGTCTATATTTATGATATCTCAATAAGGCTATTTAAAAGACTAAAAAAAAAAAAAGAGGGGATGAGAAACAAGAGAATTTATTGGAATTATACCAGTAACCACCACCCTTATCCACCATTCTCATTGAAGGGCACTCAGTAATACAGTATTCTTCCAGGCAAAGCCCAAGGTATCTTTTCTCTAAAGACATTAAAAAAAATGTGTGAGGGGGTGCCTAGGTGGCTCAGTCAGTTGAGCGTCCAACTTCGGCTCAGGTCATGATCTCATAGTCCATGAGTTCGAGCCTGTGTCGGGCTCTGAGCTGACAGCTCAGAGCCTGGAGCCTGCTTTGGATTCTGTGTCTCCCTCTCTCTCTGCCCCTCCCCTGCTCATGCTCTGTCTCTCTCTGTCTCAAAAATAAATAAAAACATTAAAAAAAAATGTGTGAGGAACATGAAGGCATTTCGTGTGGATAATAGTGCCTCAAACACACAAAGCTTCTAGTTAAAAATTGTACAAATGGGAGGCTACCCAAGGATTACCAAGCATGTGAAGAGAGTCAGCAAGATGGAAGGGAAAGACCTAAATATGTAAATGGTAAACATGACCCTAGAGGAAACAGACAATTTTGGGAATAGAAACATTAAGAAAAAAAAAGAAAGAAAGAAAACGCCTAGTGTAGTCAACAAGATTCAATAAGATTTATAACCATAAAAGAAAAAGGATGATTTACATTGATCAATTAAATACAAATAACATGAAAGAATAGAAAATATGGAAAGCAAAGTTGAGATAATCTTCCAGAATGCAAATAAAAAGACAAAAAAGTATACAAAAACCATCCAGAAGATGCAATAA